>NC_090657.1:40907584-41172584 GCF_040937935.1 Hyperolius riggenbachi | reverse complement strand
CCAATCAGATCTTTGTTGATTATACCTGTATCTACTGCATCATTTAAAAGTTCATCAATCTCAGCCTTAAAGCGTCCTGTGGGGTCATTAGATAAACATCTATACATTCTTTAACCACTTTAGCCTATAGGGTTTATTACTGTTATTTTTAGTATATAAGGGCTTGCAATTGATGGGACACAAGGGACACATTGTACTATGGACATAATTTAAATGTTGTGATAGCTGGGACTAATGGGCAAATAAAATAGGTGGATTTTATTTATAGTAGCATTGTGTAATGGATTGCGGAGATGCCACCGCGCGGTTTGGCAGCGGGGCGGCTGTCTCCGTGTTCAGACCGGCGGTTCCCGCACAGCGGCATGCGTCTGGTTTGTCTGAGCCTTCTAGTGCACACAGATGGAGAGCTACGCGCGCGCTGGAAGGCAGGACCTTTATCCCAGTAGGAGAGGGATCAGCTGATCAGGTCGATCAGCTGATCCCAGCGCAGCTGTTGATTGGCTGAGTGGCGCTGAGGAGCGCTGCACTATATATAGATCTCGCTGGTCAGTCTCAAGTTGTCTGCCATTGCGAATACTTACTTGTGAGCACTCAGACCTCAGTCAGATACTACAGTGTGTTAGAACCAGGTGGACCTGGGAATTCACACTTAGCCAGATTACGCTTGTGTTATTTATTAGACCAGTTCCGGGGTGTTGTGACCAAGGACCTCACACCCAAGCTTAGGATTACTGTGTCATTGCTGTGTTATACTTTAGACCAGTTCCGGGGTGTTGTGACCAAGGACCTCACACCCAAGCTTAGGATCGCTGTGTTATTACTGTGTTATACTTTAGACCAGTTCCGGGGTGTTGAAACCAAGGCCCTCACACCCAAGCTTAGGATTGCTGTGTCATTGCTGAGTTATTATCTAGACTAGTTCCTGGGTGTTGAGACCACGGACCTCACACCTCAGACTAGGACTGTGCTTTATATCTGTTATGACTATCTGCTCTGTCGACCTCTCTCTTGCTTTCTGATTCGGTACCTCTGCATATCTGCCTACCTGTTGCCAAACCCTGCCTGTACCCGGTTACCGAATCAGCCTTCTGTCTCTGTACCTTATCTGCTCGTGTGTTGCCGACCTGGCCTGCCCGACCCTCCAGGCTGTCACTCATCCCGTGAGTGCTCAGTCTATCTGTACTAGCTGTGACACTATTCCACCAAGTGTCAATTAGCTATTAGGACTCCTGCTCCTCAGAGAGTCCGGTCTGCTAGCAGCCAGTGGCCTCTACTCCTCTGGAGTCCTCTGGCTGCAGTACAGTCTGATTCCCAGTTTACCAGGGAATCACGGGCTGCCAGATTATCTCTATCTCCTCACTTAGGAGATAGTCCCTGCACAGCCGAGGGCCACCTGCTCCTCAGGTGGCGCCTGGCCGAGCTGCCTGTGTCTCCCGCCTCACGGGAGATAGCCTACAGTTACACCAAACACTTACACTTCATTAGGTGTTGTGAAGTTTAGAGGTGGTCGCAGCCAGCACGCAGTACACAGATGTATAAAACAAAGTCCGTTTATTGTGCAGTAGAAATAAACAGCTTCAGTTCGGCAGTAATAAGTGGAAAATAACAGTTCAGCTTACTTCAGCTTGGTAAGATAAAGTCCATCAGGTTCAAACGAAGTTCAGTTTTTCATCAGGCCAACACCATACAAACAACAGAGCAGGGTATGGTTTGGCTTCCATCAAATACTCCAATATTCCTTGTCAGGAGATTTCCATAGCATACATGCTACTCCTTCAACACCTCTCCTCACACTGCTTGTGAGGCTGCTTCTTAAGCATAAATTTGCATCTCATCAATACCATAATTAGTGAGACTCAGCCCCACTGACAACCAGGTGTGTACCTAGGTGGGATGGGAAGGCCCGCCCTTCCTTCCCTCCCATCCCAGGAGTCCGGCCCTGAAAAGAAAAAACCAAGCAGCAACTGCTTGCTGCTAAAATCCGGACTCCCTTCCTAGGACCACACAGGGTTTTAAAGTGACCACAGTCCAAATACCGGGGAAATATACCTCCCATCTATTACCCAGCCCCGATGGCCCCTACAGTGTCCAGAGGTTAGTCATACTTGTATTATTGGTGATTCGGCAGATCATCAATAATCGGGTATACATCTGTATTGTTGGTGATACTGCAGATCACCAATAATCAGATTCTCTCTGTGTGCTGACACCAATCATTACACAATGCTTATTTGAAAACTATAGGTGATGGAAGTGGAGAAATAGTTTATTGCCCACAAAATGCCTAATTTGTGACGAAAAAAACAAAACAAGATATAGATCATTCAAGTGTGAGGAACAGTGATAAAGTTATGGCCAAATGAATGGGAGGAGTGCTGACAGGTGAAAATGGCTTTTGGCATGAATGTAAAATGGCTTGAAGGCTGAACTGGTTAAAGGAATACTAAATTCCTCAGATTACATAGGCATTAGATATATTAGTATTTCATGCAAAAAAAAAAAAAAAAAGTCTTTACATCCCAGTCTGCAGTTATATTCACTGGTTTTTCTAATAAAGAGTTCAGTTGTCGTAAGAAGACAACCCCTGTCTCTCTCGAGCCTTCTCTTGAAAGTGTCGAACAAGCTGGATCACCAATTGCACAAGATCATTCAGATGTTCTGGTACCCCTACGCTAGCCAACTCATCCTTAAAGGGAAGGTTCAGGGACTAGCTAAAAAAAATAAAAATGCATTTCCACTTACCTGGGGCTTCCTCCAGCCCGTGGCAGGCAGGAGGTGCCCTCGGCGCCGCTCCACAGGCTCCCGGTGGTCTCCGGTGGCCGACCCGACCTGGCCAGGCCGGCGGCCAGGTCGGGCCTCTTCTGCGCTCCATGGTGCGTTCCACGCCGGTGCGCTGACGTCATCGGACGTCCTCCGGGTTGTACTGCGCCGGCTCAGAACTACTGAGCCTGCGCAGTACAGCCCGGAGGACGTCCGATGACGTCAGCGCGCCGGCGTGGAACGCACCATGGAGCGCAGAAGAGGCCCGACCTGGCCGCCGGCCTGGCCAGGTCGGGTCGGCCACCGGAGACCACCGGGAGCCTGCGGAGCGGCGCCGAGGGCACCTCCTGCCTGCCACGGGCTGGAGGAAGCCCCAGGTAAGTGGAAATGGATTTTTATTTTTTTTAGCTAGTCCCTGAACCTTCCCTTTAACCACTTGAGGACCACGGGCTTTACCCCCCTTAAGGACCAGACCCTTTTTTTCCATTCAGACCACTGCAGCTTTCACGGTTTATTGCTCGCTCATACAACCTACCACCTAAATGAATTTTGGCTCCTTTTCTTGTCACTAATACAGCTTTCTTTTGGTGCTATTTGATTGCTGCTGCGATTTTTACTTTTTATTATATTCATCAAAAAAGACATGAATTTTGGCAAAAAAATGTTGTTGTTTTTTACTTTCTGTGCTGACATTTTTCAAATAAAGTAAATTTTCTGTATACATGCAGCACGAAAAATGTGGACAAACATGTTTTTGATAAAAAAAAACCCATTCAGCCTATATTGATTGGTTTGGGTAAAAGTTATAGTGTTTACAAACTATGGTGCAAAAAGTGAATTTTCCCATTTTGAAGCATCTCTGACTTTTTTGACCACCTGACATGTTTCATGAGGGGTTAGAATTCCAGGATAGTATAAATACCCCCCAAATGACCCTATTTTGGAAAGAAGACATCCCAAAGTATTCACTGAGAGGCATAGTGAGTTCATAGAAGATATTATTTTTTGTCACAAGTTAGCGGAACATGACAGTTTGTGACAAGAAAAAAAAAAAAAAAGTTTCCATTTCTGCTAACTTGTGACAAAAAAAAAAAATGAAATCTGCCACGGACTCACCATGCCCCTCTCTGAATACCTTGAAGTGTCTACTTTCCAAAATGGGGTCATTTGTGGGGTGTGTTTACTGTCCTGGCATTTTGGGGGGGTGCTAATTTGTAAGTACCCCTGTAAAGCCTAAAGGTGCTCATTGGACTTTGGGCCCCTTAGCGCAGTTAGGCTGCAAAAAAGTGCCACACATGTGGTATTGCGGTACTCAGGAGAAGTAGTATAATGTGTTTTGGGGTGTATTTTTACACATACCCATGCTGGGTGGGAGAAATATCTCTGTAAATGACAATTGTTTGATTTTTTTTTTTTTACACACAATTGTCCATTTACAGAGATATTTCTCCCACTCAGCATGGGTATGTGTAAAAATACACCCCAAAACACATTATACTACTTCTTCTGAGTACGGCGATACCACATGTGTGGCACTTTTTTGCACCCTAACTGCACTAAGGGGCCCAAAGTCCAATGTGTACCTTTAGGATTTCACAGGTCATTTTTGTTTCAAGACTACTCCTCACGGTTTAGGGCCCCTAAAATGCCAGGGCAGTATAGGAACCCCACTAATGACCCCATTTTAGAAAGAAGACACCCCAAGGTATTCCGTTAGGAGTATGGCGAGTTCATAGAAGATTTTATTTTTGGGGGGGGTCTGAGGGGTGCTGTGTGCGATCAGGGGGCAGAGGAAATCAGTGTGCTTGGGTGCAGACTAGGGTGGCTGCAGCCTGCCCAGGTAGTCCCTCAGACACTGGGACCACCAGGGCAGGAGGCAGCCTGTATAATACACTTTGTATACATTACAAAGTGTATTATACACTTTGTATGCGGCGATCCGGGTGCTAGTAACCCGCCGGCGCTTCCGAACGGCTGGCGGGTATTGCGCGAGGGGGGCGGAGCCAGGCGCCGGTGGCTGATCGCGTCACGAATGACGCAATCGCTCCGCCCATGCCCGTACAAGGACCGCCACTAATTGTACATGCGGCGGTCCTTGCGGGGTCCACTTGCCGGCCGCCTCTGTGCAGTGGGCGGTCGGCAAGTGGTTAAGGGCCTGTTTCCGCTAATGCGAATCTGCATGAATTTTCTGCATGCAGATTCGCATGACCGTACAAGTCAATGGGCCTGTTTCCACTACAAACAAAATCTGTGCGCATTGCTGTGCAAAAAACTTCTGCACAGCAGAGCCATCCGAATTCACACATCGCATGCATAGTGTGCAATTCGCATGTAATGTCATTACCTTAATAGGAAAATCGCCTGCATTTTCACCATGCGAATTTTCCTTGCAAATTTGCGTACATTTTCATGTAAATTTTGATAAAATAAAAAAATCATTGAGGTACTGACATGGTTAAAAATGCATTTTCAGGAAAATATGCAAAACCGTGTGCGTTTATGTGTAAAATACGCATACGTTTTCCGCAATGAAATCGCAACACACTACTGGAAACGTAGCCTAAGGCTTTCTGAAGGATCCTTCCTGAAATGATGTTTAAGAGCAGGATCATTCCACAAGGTGTCATCGCTCCAGCAATAAAACTCAGAAACATACTCCTCCACCAGCCTTTCCCTTTGACGGAGGGATCGCAGAGCTATTTTGGTGCCTCAATGATTGGCTCCAAAGTATATCCACTAATTTTTATAGTAAAGAAAAAAAAAAATAGATCAGGTCATATTAACCCTTTCCCTGACAAGCACGTACAAGGTACGTTTTGGCAGGCAAGGGCTCTATTGCTAGGTCCACACTAGGCACGGTTGCAGGACAGACACTGCAGTCCGGGATCAGGGGAAGTACCACCAGACTGCAAACTGAACCGTTTTCAAAAAGGGGGATCAGTTTTGCATCAGTTTCCGTTCAGTTTTTTACCCCAAAACACGGACAGAAAACGTCTCTGTCATTAGGAAAGTAGTGGGAGGATTTTTTGGGCCAATAATACAGTTCAGGCTATCAATTTTTTCATCCGTTTTTGGTGCTATTTTGCCTGTGGAGATGGAGTTGCGTTTTCCCATTGCTTTTCACTACCCATCCGTGTATCCGTGGTCCGTAAAAATGTAGCAATTCCGGACCTTCCGTTCAGGTTTTGAAAACGGGTCCCTCCAAACGCAGACGGATCAGTTTTTTTCTTGGCCGAGGACAGCTGCTATTTTTAACATTGGTATCTGGGACTCCGTTTTTCATCAGGGCTGAAAAACGCAGCCACGGATACGTTTCCGGACCTAGTGTGGACTAGCCCTAACTAACAACATACATAGTACATTTTTTGGCATTTTGCCCCGCAGGAAGCAGTAAGGAGGGGGCCCTCCCTCTCTATGGGCCCTCCTCCTGTGCTTCTCTGCAGAGCTGTGGCAGCTCTGTAATTACTCACCCGATCGCTCGCTCCCTGCCATGTGTCCTGCGCTGGCAGTTGTCTCTTCCCTTCTTCCCGTTTCCCTGTATGACTGGTGATTACTACGCATCATACAGAGATTGGGCAGCCAGAGAGGAGCCTGCTGCCGGCGGGGTCACAGCATGGAGCGAGCGAGCGAGAAGGCGAGTTAATTACACACCGTTGCGCTCCAGCTCTGCAGGGGGCCACAGGAGGGGGGCCCATGGAAAGGGAGGAAGATGTCAGCCCCCCTTCCTGCAGTGGCACCTATACTGGGAGCACCTCCCATACCGACTACTGGGGAAACTATTCCTGCTATCTATACTGTGGGCACCTATACCTACTACCTATACTGGGAGCACCTATACCTACTACTGGGGCAACTGAACTCGCCAATGTTGGTTGCATCATCAAGTGGACCTTTCCTAGCAACCTCAAGAGGGGGAGATATGACAACATACATATAAGAGTAACATATCCAGTATACCCCAATATAGCTGAGACACTGCATTATCCATACCCGGGCTGAATCCCTGTCACTCAGGTGGCAGATTTACTAAACATAGAAGAAGAGTGTGTGAAAGTTTGTAGGATGGTGTGTACAATAAATTGATTTTAGTGTGTATGCAGGGGAAGTTTTGCTTTTATATTGAGGTGTATGCTAGCTGATGACTCTTACTGTGGAAAACAAACATATAGGAGGAAACGGTATAAAGAGGATCAACTGCCCTGTAAACAAAGTAGCAGCAGCTCCTTTTGACTTATTGGAGCCTCATGGTGAGGGGCTGAGTGAAGTGTGCACATGGTGGTGTGAGAGGTGACCTGTTTCCACCACCTATCTCCATATAAGACATTGGGTACTTTCTCCTACATGGTAATGTTGAACTCTTGAGCTATTTCTTATTATATTTGTATCTGAAGAAAGACTGGTGTGTGACTTTTCACCGAACTCTGGCTCCACCAGATATTGCCAATCAAATTTTGGAAACAACTGATGAGGTTACACTGCAAAAACTTCACTATGAAACCGTGTACTCATAATACAAAAAGAATGTTATATTTTATCCTGTACAGAGTGCTGGCCTTTCAGCTACTGTTATTTCAGCTTGTAGGTACTGATGCCTTCTGTGACCTAATGTCTTCAGGAATTCCTAACTGCTGGCTCCTGAGCCGTCACCATTTTTCACATCCCACCCTAAACCAACACAAAGATGATATTTGGGTACCACACTACCTCAAATATGGAAAGGATTCATACAGCCACAGATTTGTGGACGAACAGCAGTGTTCTCCCAAGGTTCTTTTAGCTCTACCCAGCTAGTTTTGATGAGCACCCGGCTGTCATCGGCTCACTTCCTCCTCTGCTGTATTCTCATCTCGCCCCAACCGGCTACTTTTTCATGCCACTCGGCTGGAAGAGATTTTTGGGGAGAACACTGCAACAGGCATGGTCCAGAACATCATACTTCTTTCATAGCACACTGGATTACACTGCTGAGGGCTGGGCAAGGTGCAGCAAATGGTAACACATTTGATTTCATCTTGCCACCATGTGTCTGGAGAGGAACACTACTGGATACATTTTCCACCTTTTCCACCGCCACAACCCCCACCCCAGCTTTCTCCTTGTCCACCATAACTAGCACATCTGCCTCACTGTCTAATGCTGTCAGGCTAAACTTCTGTGGGACTGCTTAAGCCCAAATTTTGATTGGCCAATCACACACCAATTTTACCACTTCCGTGTAATATGAGGGTTCATATACACGATCTGCTCATAGTATTCAATACTTGGTGGCCTTCATACTACATGGAGGTGGTAACATTGGTCAGAGATTGGCCAATGACGATTGAAAGTGGACTTTTTTTCTTCTACTAAAGCTTGGTACACACAGATCCTGAGAATGTTACAAAGACAAGAATACAGTCTGTAACCCCAGGTCAGACCAGTCAGGTATGTTGTGAGTGACAATGGCAGCAACTTCCTGTTACACTTTGACAAAGCCACCTTACTCATGTGCAATAATTTGGGCACATTCTTAAAGGACACCTGAAGTAGGAGAGATATGCTGGCTCCCATATTTATTTCCTTTTAAACAATGCAAATCCCCTGGCTATCCTGATGCTCCTCTGTTTAGCCATAGACCCTGAACAAGCAAGCAGATCAGATGTTTGATTGAAGTTTGACTGGATTTACTGCATGCCCGTTTCAGGTGTAGGATTCGGACACTATTGTTTATATGGAAGTAAATATGGCAGCCTCCATTATCTCTCTCACATTTGGTCTCCTTTAAGTTGATTGTGCAGCATTTTGTGAACACTTATCTTGGCCTTGACAAATCACTGTAGAATCGGTGGTCATTTTTGTAGTGCTCCAACTGCTCGTGCTATATAAATAACAGCAGCAAGTAACCACAGACTCGAATGACATTTGCCAATCCATCAGAACTCTAGTCCTTTAGATTGTAAGCATCTGGCTGGCCTTCACCTCAAGTGTTTCCAGATGGATTATGCAATCTCAATGTCGGACACCCATCTCACGGACTAGAACAGACTTTTTTTTTTTTTTTTTACAGTAAAGACTATTTTTTACCAAAGACACTGAATTACAGTTATTAAAGATATTTGCATAATCTTGTTTTGTTGGAAGCTCCTTGTCCTACCTTGTATGTTAACCCATTTATCTATTGTGCAGCACTGCATAATATGCTGGGGCTTTATAAATAATAATAATAATACCCTGCATATACCACAGGTAGCATCTACTGTATATTCTGGCGTATAAGACTACCTTTTAGCCCTTGAAAATCTTCTGAAAAGTCAGGGGTTGTCTTATACGCCGGGTGTCATTGATACCGGTTGATACGCCCTATTCTGTTACCGCCTCTCAGATCTCGCTGCTGAGGACTGTAGTGAAGCGGTGCAGGCGCACAGGTGTGAGATCTGAGAGGCAGAGAAAGTGGTAAATGGAATACAAGGGTGGGCCAGAAGGGTAAAAGAGGCAGGTTTTATGGGCACAGTGCAATCTATTCTTCTATATTGCTCTGATAAACAGGGAGACAAGGTCAGCTGACCAGTCTACTTAGGGAAAGGAAGAGTTGACCAACCCAACCAGTCAATCGCCTATATACTGTTATATACTGGGTACCACATACAGTACTGTACAGCACCAGTATCTGGTCATACATAGCACCAGTATACAGGTTTTGTTTTTTTATTTATTTAATGTGCATTGGAAGAGGGGTAGTCTTGTATGGCGAGTATATCCCAAACTGTATATTTTAACTGGAAAAGTTGGGGGGTCGTCTTATACGCCGGAATATCCGGTATGTTAACAGGGACATGCTTTCAAAATCTTTTATCTAGAACACACATGGGCCCACATGCAATTATCTTTTTCTGCTGAGTTTTTTCCTAGGTGAGATTTATAAACTTCTCATTAAAATGCAGCCACCAGAAAGCATGGAAATACTCAAAATAATTTTGATAGTACTTTTTTCACATACTTTGACACATTTTCAGTTGAAAAAGTGCTGGAAAGTGGTTTTAAATAGAAGAGGTAAAATTAAATACAAGGAGAAAACTTGGGAGAAAAAAAAAGTTACCGTAATTGCATATGAGCCCAGCAGTGGGCACCCCTAAAGTCATTCTTCTTTACTGAGTAGCACCAGACGATCCAGCTTTACCAGACCATCACACCCTTCAAGCACACAAACTTGTGAGCCAGGACCAAGCTGGGTATAAGGATGACCCTCTTGCCTTGAGAGGACCTGGCATGGTCTGCTGGACAGGGTAGAAATGGTGGAAGAGGCTGAAGACTATGATAAGCTATAAAGACAGGAGATGGCAGGGTTCCCAGTGGGCAATCTGTATGCCAGAAAACAGTGGAAGAGAAGGTGTTTGAGGAGGTTCTTTGCCAACTGAGGATAGACAGAAGACACACAGTGGTGCATTAAAACTACTTTTACGATGCAGGATTAGGAGATGAGGAGGATGAAGAGGAGAAAGAGCGGGAGAGCGTGGACAGTGTGCCGGACAGGAATAAGGTGTTCCCACATATTTTGCACTGCTTGCAGGAAGACCCATGTATATATACAAAAAATAAACAAATCAAAAAAGTTGTAGTGATTATTGGCTTACCACCATGCTAGTGGTTACTAGTGGCTAGATAGTGTACTAGTTAAGGGCACAGCCTCCGACATAGGAAACCAGGGTATGAATCTCAGCGCCTCCTATTTAGTAAGGAGTCCTTGGGCAAGACACCCTAACACGGCAGGTTGCCCTACTGAGTGCACTCTTGGACTCAAAGCACTTGACAGCTGCAGCCACAGACAGGAGAAAGGCGCTTTACAAATGCTGCATTATTATTATTATGCTAAATCCTTATGACAAGAACACACCGGGAGAGTTTTGGGATTTTATCAATTTTTAAAAAAAGGGCATCAAGATACAATTACTTAGAGGACCTTCCAAAAAGGCCTTCTCCTGGGCTTAACTTGCTGAAGCTTCACCAATCCAGCAGCAGAGAGAGGCACTAGCACTGGTGTTGTCCAAGGTGCCAATCTCCTAGATGTCTGGAGAAACCTCGCAATATTCAAAGTACCAGCCACCATCCCATCCAAAGACCACTAGCCACAGCCACCAACAGCGCATGGTCTGGTTGCATGCGGTCTACGAATGGTCTTGACTTTATGAGCCCAGAATACCTGATGGATTACTGGGTAGCCAAATTGAAGAGAGGCCAGAACTAATGCAATATGCTCTGAAGGTTTTGTCATCCGCCCCACAGGGTGCTTTCAGTGCATGCCGTTTTTGCTGCAGAAGGCATATTGACTGTTAAAGAGAGCCAACTGTCAAAAGAAATGAGGACAGGTCAATAACGTCTTGTTAAGAACCCTGCAATTAGCCTAAGATTGTAAAATTCAAACTGAAATTATTTTTTTTGTTTAGCAAAAAACGTAAAAACTTTTTTCCATCAGACAATGGCCTCAATTCACTAAGCTTTATCAAACACTATCAAACGTTTGATAATTTACCTCATGGGTAAAATCCAATTTTGAATTCACTAAGGTGTTATAGATTTATCAAATGTTTTATCGATAAAACGTTCAATAAATCTATAATACCTTAGTGAATTCAAAATTAGATTTTACCCATGAGGTAAATTATCAAATGTTTGATAAAGTGTTTGATAAAGCTTAGTGAATTGAGGCCAATGAGTGGCACCAAGCTGCAGGGAAAACCTTTCACGCTTACTTCAGTTTCTGGTGGGCATTCAAGCCTGACTCTCCACCAAAGATAGTTATTTTAATCCTATATACTAACCAAAAGTAGTAAATAAACATGGACCTGGAAGGACCTGTGGGCGGTGGCTTAGTGTGGGCGGCGCAGTTGTGGGCAGTGGCTTAGTGTGGGTGGCGGGTTAGTGTTACTTAGCGAGATGGTTGTGGTGTGCGTGCGCACACAGCTGCATCTGTGCATACTTAACCTCCTCAGCAGTAATCCCGAGTCAGGCTCGGGGCAGAAATCCGCAGCTCAGAGAGATAATCCTCTGACTGAGTGAATGATATGCAGGAGCTGCTGCAGATCTCTCTGTGGTATGTTTTTTTTCTTGTTCTTAGGGTCTAAAAGCCGTGCACTTTTTTCACAAGCTTTTTTTACCCTAAGGCCTCGATTCACAAAGCGGTGCTAACCTACGTAGCACACCTAAAGACTTTGGGCCCGTTAACCAGGGTGCCAAGTAGGTTAGCACCGTTTTTTTAAAATCACATCACGCGCAAAGTCTCTGATCTTTTGAATGTGTACAGCATCTTTGTGTGCAGCATCTTGCAAAGATTTTTACCTGATGGGGAGTTCAGCTCAATAGACTGTGTAGAGTATGGCTCTCATACTACATGGAAGGGGGTAAAATTGGTCTGATTTTTTCATTAATCTTTCAAGTGTGTACACACCATTAAGCTGCTGCTGCATGCAGCTGTATCCGTACATACTTAAAGGATACATTAGGCAAGCTATCCCGAGCTTCTTCCAGCCCCTAGGCGTCTACTAGGTCCCATGCCGATGTTCCGCTCTTCTCCAGGACACTGCTGTCCCCTTCATAATATCGTGCGGCCGCGTAGGTGTCTTCTGCACATCAGCGCCTCTCGTGATCGTGCTCCCATGGCTAGGAGCGCTCTGCACTTGCGTAGTTCAGAAACTGGAACTGCACAATGCGCTCCCGGGCACAGAAGTTGAGCGCTGAAGACCATAGCGCAGCCGCGGGTCATAATTTTACGGAGGAGACAGTGGTGGCCATGGTGCAGGAACTTTGGCATAGGACCTGATAGACCTCTAGTGGTTAGATAAAGCCCCAACTAAGTAAAACTTTTTTTTTTCTTTTTAAGCTTGCCTCATGCATCCTTGTAACGATCGGTGTCAGCACACAGAGAGAATCTGATTATTGGTGATCTGCAGTATCACCAAGAATGCAGATATATACCTGATTATTGATGATCTGCAGAATCACCAATAATCCAAGTATAACTAACCTCTGGACACCTATATAGTGTGAGTGTTTGGTGCAACAGTAATGACTGAGTGGGACCACTCGAGGAGCAGGTGGTCTTTGGCAGTATGGGAAATACCTCCCTCTGGGAAGTGCAAAAACCTTCCAGCAGCCTGAGACGTCCAAAGGGGTGGAGCCCCAGGCTGGATAGCAGGAAAGACCTGTGGCTGAGTGACACCTGGAAGGTGGGTGTCCCAAGCAGGTCTGGAGACTGATCTCTCAAGGGAGAGAGATAGCTCTCAAGGTCGGGTAAGCCAGGTCGGCAACACACGGGCAGACAAGGTACAGAGACAAAAGGCCGATTCGGTAACCAAGGGCAGGCAGGGTTGGCAACAGGTAAACAGATATGCGGAGGTACCGAATCAGAGAGCAGAGGGATAGTCAGAAATGCAATAGGTCATAACAGATATCAACACAATGCCTAGTCTTGGGTGTGAGGTCCGTGGTCTCAACACCCTGGAACTAGTCTGAAGTATAATGATGGTACACAGTATCCCTAATCTTGGGTGTGAGGTCCGTGGTCTCTACACCCTGGAACTAGTCTGAAGTATAACACAATGA
Organism: Hyperolius riggenbachi; assembly: GCF_040937935.1. Classification (NCBI taxonomy): domain Eukaryota; kingdom Metazoa; phylum Chordata; class Amphibia; order Anura; family Hyperoliidae; genus Hyperolius; species Hyperolius riggenbachi. The sequence continues at coordinate 41,159,249 of NC_090657.1, read as the reverse complement.
TAACACAGAATCCTTAGTCTTGGGTGTGAGTTCCGTGGTCTCAACACCCTGGAACTAGTCTGAAGTATAACACAATGATAACACAGAAGTAATCTGGCTCAGTGTGAATTCCCAGGTCCTCCTGGTTCTAACACACTGTAGGATCTGACTAAGGTCTGAGTGCTTTCAGGTAAGTGTTCGCAACGGCAGACAACCTGAGACTGACCAGCGAGCTCCAAAGTAATTCTACAATTCCATAGACCTACTAGCAAATTCCACAGACATTAAAGCGTTGCAGAATTTGTCGATTCATTCTGCTCTTCCCTAGCTAGAAATATGATCAGTTGTAACAATATGTTGCTAGTCATAGAGGTATTCTGGTTAAAGTGGAGCTGAACTCTTGCAAAGGACAGAAGGAAAACTGAGATAAATGCACTCTGTATGTATTTAGAGAGTTTAGCCTGTCTAATCCCCCTCATCTATGATTAATCACAATCGTAATTGTAATGTAATTTGATCTCTCAACTGTGTCAGCTGGCTGCCTTGGCAGAGCAGCTAATTTGTAAACACATGATGTTAACCCAGTGTCTGCTTCTGTGAAAGCAGGAAGTAGACACACTGCAGATGTATTGCAGGATTTTTATCAGCTGTAACTAAGAAATGTTTTCTTTAAAGATTATTATGCTGTTGCTCATCTTTTAGAGCAGAAAGGAAGTTCTGAGCTCAGGTCTGCTTTAAGGGGGGATAGCGGGTAATCCTGCTTGCTCTTGTTGTAGTGACACATGGCCAGCGTTAGATACAACATTATTTCCTAACAGCAGCGCTGTCACACATCACTAAGCACATGAGCGCTGTGTACTCCATTTACACAATTACATGTAATTAACTAGTTACAATTACGAATATGTCTGACAGTAAGTAGGATGGCAATAAAAAGCACAAGAGCATTACAATACATTTCATTTCAACGGTGACATTTTTATATTGTGGAAATAGCCCTGTGCTGTGTGCGGAGCAGCAGATGAGACAATTGCCTGTCATATGCACATGTGCAGGCATGAGAGATGATGGGAAACAGCTTACTACTACGCAGCTAGTCATAGGATGTAGGCCAGGATCACATTCTTCTATGAGCAGTCACCAGACGTAGCACTTCCCATCTGATACCATCATGGGCAAATCACATCCCAACTACAAAAGGGGTTCAGTACAGGCAGGTGATTCCAGACTTGCTGGACTTTATAAAACTTTCTCCGCTGTCCAATCATAGCTTATTCTCCTGCCAGCATTCTCCTTCCCAATAGTGGTACCTTTCAGTGGCATAGCAAAGAAGCTTTGGGCTCCTGTGCAAGTTTTGCACTGGGCACCCAACAGTGTAATAGCTCTCTATTGGGCCTGTGCTGGTAATAAACACTTCTATAGATGCTTTAAATCGTAGTAATCATCAATCATTGTTCCCCATCCCCTTCTTGTACCTCTGACACTGCAGCTGTCCTTGGTAGGTTTTGGTAAACCATATCAATTGTTATGTATATAGAGCAGTGAAAAAGGTGGATATACCGCTACACTTGTGATGGTAACTGAGCTGGACCTGGGCAACCACACCACAGGTCAAAGTAGAACGAAGAAAGATTTGGTCCGCTTCAAAGTTATACCAACAGTTTATTTGGGACTTATCCCAGAACAGCCACAGAAACACTCAGCTAACATGTTTCGGACCTATGGTGGTCCTTAATCATAGCATTATATGGAGGAGCAGAGTGAGCGGCTTGGTGTCTATCTCTGAGTAAGATCAGAAATGTAGGTTGGATATGTCGAGTATAGCAAAGAAACTAACTACAAACTAAACCGACAAAAAACATATGTTTTGGATCTGGGTTGCTCGTCACAGACAAAAGAAGCCATCAAGGAGCACTCCAGGTTCCAATGGGAAAAAAAATCGATCAGATATCTGGAGGTGAATGTATGCGCACACTCGCAAGATCTGTAGAACTGTAATTTTGGGAAAATCTTGGGTGAAAGTAAAGTGGCATTACAAAACTGGGATCGCTCAATTTTTAATATACTGGGAAGAATTGAGATTATTAAGATGATGATCTTACCTAAGATATTGTTCCGATTGCAGTGTGTGCCTATATCCCTCCCGGTCAGGTGGTTTGAGGAATGTAGTGCCATACTACAAAGATTCATCTTGTCTAGGACTCGGCGCAGATTGTCGTACTCCACGATCTCGAGAGGAAAGAAGTATGGGGGTTTGGCTGCCCCGGATATATATAGATACTATGTGGGTATTCATTTGCTACGGGTATTAGAACTGAGAATTGATGATAATAGTAGAACTTGGGTGAGACTGGAGGGTGACGATCTGCGCCGCGAATCATTTGAATCATGGGTACCACAAAAAATTAAACGAGCTGTTCTATCTACCTCGCACCCATTATTGACACAGTCATTAGAAATCTTTTCTAGGACAATTAAGCAATGGAACCTTAGTGAAGGTCCCTCCCCAATGATGACTCGGATTTTGCTCCAGCCAGAGATAGAGCTTGGTGTAGGGCAGGGGCGTTTCTAGGGTCCTTGGAGATCGCGGGCACCTGGCGGGGCAAAAAAATGGGCGTGGCCACGAGGTGAGTGGGTGTGGCCATGGGTGGGGCCAAATGTACATGAACTTAGCAGCGGTGTAAGCTACAGATAACGGGCCTGCCCATCGAAATATTGGATGGAGCCCCCTGTCCTTTATTTGGATAATTTACAATCAGTATAGCATAGATCAAAGATGTATACGCACATACAATTTTGATTGGTCAATCTTAGACCAAGATGGCACCCACGGAGGTCGCCTCGGTCACATGGCTCCAGACTCTTGTATAGTTTTTTGTTAGTTTTAGTTAGATTTAGTGTTAGATAGTACAGGTTTAGATAGATTTATAGTTTTAGTTTTAAATACAGGATCCGTGTACAAGATCCGTGTACCTCTGACTGCCGCCTCCGACCACCGCTGGGGGCTGACCATCGCTGGGGCTCCTGCCTCCGGACGAATCTCCCAGCCGCAACTTCTCCTGGCTGCCGCAGCAACCCTAGCCTTCTCCATCCCGACCGCTGTCCTGCTGCCCGATGCTCCTCCAGCTCCATCCCCGGCTGCGCTCTAGCGGCTCCTGGCTCCATCACAGCCTGCCGCCGCTCCGGAGGACTTCAGCGCTCCCAGGGTCCGCATCTCCGGCTGCGCTCTGGTGACTACTGCTCCTGGCTCCAGCACTGCCTGCCGCCGCTCCGGCTGCGCTCTGGTGACTACTGCTCCTGGCTCCATCACTGCCTGCCGCCGCTCCGGAGGACTTCAGCGCTCCCAGGGTCCGCATCCCCGGCTGCGCTCTGGTGACTACTGCTCCTGGCTCCACACACTGCCTGCCGCCGCTCTGGACGACCGCCGTGCTCCCAAGAGCCGCATCCCGACGACTGCTCCGGCATCCTGTTAGCTGCTCCTGGATCTGCAGCACCTCTCCGGCTTGCTCCCCATCCCGCGGCAACGTGTAACCCACGTGGCCAGGCCTGCCTCCTCGTGGCCCTGCCCGCACTCCAGCTACCTGGTGACCCTGGAACAGCATCTCATCTGGGGAGGGGGGGGGGGGGCAGCACCTTGTCTGGCTTGCGACGGAGTCTCCGCCAAGCCCGTCCTGCACTCCTCCATCCTGGGAGTCTCCGCTCTGCTAGGCCTGCACTCCTCCATCCTGGGAGTCTCCCCTCTGCCTGGCCTGTACTCCTCCATCCTGGCTGGTGAAGATGCCTCCACGCTGCAGTCCCTTCAAGCTCGGCCTTACCCAGTGTGCCCACTGCTGCTGATAAACCTGCAACCTCTTCCAGCGGCTGCATATCCTGCCCTGCGGCTGCTTACCCTGCCCTTGGTGAGTCCTGCTCTGCCTACTGTGATCCTCTGTCTGATTGAAATAGGCTGTGGTGTGCCTGCCCCATACCACCTGTGCCCGCTCCATACCTGTGCTGTGCCTGCTCTATACCACCTGTGCCTGCTCCATACCATCTGTATGTGCTTAGCCTGTGCTGTGCTGCCCGCTCTTACCCATCTATCTGTACCATAGACGGTGCTGTCTGTTCAATACCATCTAGCTGTGCCATAGTCTGTGCCTCGGCCCCATATCATCTATCCGTGCCACAGTCTACGCTGTGCTGCCTGACTGCTCCATTCCATCTAAGTGGGCCCTGGACTGTGTTTTGCTCCCTGCCCCACACCATCGATACTGTGCCAGTGCCTGTGCTAGGCTGCCTAAACCACGTACTGCCCACTCCACACCTTCTAGACATCTTGGGCTACTTACTTACCGGGCTACGCGCACCAGATCATCTACCGTGCCACGCACCGGGCTGTGCCGTCTGCTCCAGTCCACCTATTTGTGCCCCACACCGGGACGTGCTGCCCGCCCCATACCATCCAACTGTGACAGTCTGTTGTGCTGCCTGCTCCATACCACAGACTGTTGTGCTGCCTGCTCCATACCACAGACTGTTGTGCTGCCTGCTCCATACCACAGACTGTTGCGCTGCCTGCTCCATACCACTTGCACCATATCTGTGCCATAGTCTGCGCCGTGCGGCCCACCCCACACCCTCTGACTCGTGCCACGCACTGTGCCAGGCCACTGCCTCCTTCCTACCTCCATCTTCTGGTCGCCCCTTCACTGTGCTGCCTGCTTATCCCACCTACCGGGGCCACACACTGTGCCACCTACTGAGGAAATTGGACCATGAGCGCGAAACGGACCGCCATCCTCTCCAGAGAAGCCCTTCTTGAATGGGAACCCCCGGACAGCCCCAACCCAACACCGGGCTCTCCCCTGTGGGATGCTGTCACTGCACACATCGAATACCTCTCCACCAAGCGAGCACCAAACAAGCGCCGCCACAGAGGAAGGAGGGCGGGGGCCCAGGTCCGACTGAAAAGGAAAGGCCTACGCTCGCCTGTCCCTGCCATCCTACTAGCAAACGTCTGCTCGCTCCCCAACAAACTGGACGAGCTGCTTCTCCTTCTCGACAGCAAACCCCAGATCAGCAAAAACACCCCTGTTCTCTGTTTTACCGAGACCTGGCTGTGCGAAAGCATCCCCGACGACTCCCTACAGGTACCAGGCTACAACTTCCTAAGAGCAGACCGTGATGCAGCCCTCTCTGGGAAAACGAGAGGCGGCGGAATCTGCTTTTACATAAACACCTCCTGGTGCTCCAACACCACCACTCTCCACAAGGCCTGCACCCCAGACGTTGAGCTCCTTGCCATAAACTGCAGGCCCCGGTACTCTCCGAGGGAATTCTCTTCCCTTGTCCTCGTTGGGGTCTATATTCAACCCGATGCATGCTCCAAGTCCGCCCTGCATGCACTCAGTGACTGTATCTCGCGGTGGGAAACAGCTCTCCCAGAGGCCCTGTTCATCATCTTGGGCGACTTCAATAAGGCGAACCTTCGGCACGTGAGGCCCCTCTACAAGCAGCACATCACCTGCCCTACCAGGAACTGTAACACCCTAGACCACTGCTACACGGTTCACAAGAACGCCTACAAGGCCACTTAAGGAGCCCCCCTGGGAAACTCTGACCACAACACAGTACACCTGATCCCCTCCTACAGGAGGCTCCTAGAGACTTCAAAGCCCATCACCAAAACCGTCAAAAAATGGACTGCAGACACCAAACTGCAGCTCCAAGCTTGCTTTGAAACCACCGACTGGACGGCTCTGGAGGCACCTACCCTTGATGAATGGGCCGAGAACATCTCCTCCTACATCACCTTCTGCGAAGAAGCATGTGTCCCGTCCAAGTCCTTCAGGGTCTACACCAACAACAAGCCCTGGTTCAACGACAGGCTTCGCCGACTTCGGAAACGCAAAGAGGAGGCGCACAGGTCTGGCTCCTTGGAGGAATTCAGAGAAGCTAGGCTCGCCCTGAAAAGAGAACTGCGATCGGCAAAGAGGGCCTACGCTGAGAAGCTGGGGCTCTGCCTCCAGTCCACCAACACCACACGGGAAGTATGGAAGGGCCTGAGAGCAGCCACAAACTTCAAACCAACATCCCAAACGGCGACCCCGAGCCCTCGACTGGCGGAGGAGCTCAATGAGTTCTACTGCAGGTTCGAGCAACATTCCAACCAGCCCGTAGGCAAATCCGCATCGACCTCTGGCGTACTGACTCCTAGCGCTGTTCGGGAATCCGAGGTACTCCGGCACCTCCGGAAGCTGAATCCCAGGAAATCTTCCGGCCCGGACGGAGTGTCGTCTGTCTGCCTGCGAACCTGCGCCGATCAGCTAGCCCCTGTGCTCACCTCCTTGTTTAAGCAGTCATTATCTGATGGTACAGTCCCCTCCTGTTTCAAGAGGTCCATAATTGTACCAGTTCCAAAAAAAACAGGCAGTTCCGAGCACAATAACTTCCGCCCAGTGGCCCTAAACTCTAACATCATGAAGCTCCTCGAGCGGCTGGTCCTTGCCCACCTGAAGAAGTCCACGGACGCCCTTTTAGACCCGCTCCAATTTGCATATAGGGCAAACAGATCCGTGGAGGATGCCATCAATGTCAGCGTGGCACACATCACTGAGCACTTAGACAGGCCGGCCTCCTATGCCAGGATCCTGTTCCTAGACTTTAGCTCAGCGTTCAACACGATCTGCCCTGACATCCTGATCACCAATCTGACACAGCTCGGAGTTGATCCCACTCTCCGAGCATGGATCAAGGACTTCCTGACAAATAGAACACAACAGGTGAAGCTCGGCAACTATTACTCCAGCATTCGAACCACCAATACTGGGGCTCCACAAGGCTGTGTTCTGTCACCTCTACTGTTCTCCCTTTATACCAACGACTGTATCTCATCCGCTGACTCTGTGAAGGTCATCAAATTTGCGGATGACACCACCATTATTGGCCTAATTGGAAGCAACGGAGAGCATGAATACCGGGGCGAGGTCGAGAGAATATGCAATTGGTGCAGGGAGAACAACCTAGTTCTCAACACAGCAAAGACTGTTGAACTAGTTGTAGACTTCAGGAGGAACCCTCCCCCCCCCCCTCGCCTGTCCTCATTGGAGGAACAGAAGTTTCTATGGTGTCATCGGTTCGGTTCCTCGGCACGACTCTCACCAATAATCTGAAATGGGGGCAGAACACCGCTGAAATTCAAAAGAAATCCCAACAGAGGCTGTTCTTCCTGCGCCAACTGAAGAGATTTGGCATGCCACGGGAGCTGCTGGTCAGCTTCTATAACGCCACCATAGAATCCATCCTCTGCTCCTCAGTCATTGTTTGGTAAGCGGGCGCAACGGCCAGTGAAAAACAAACTGCAGAGGGTCATAGCCGATGCAGAGAGAATCATCGGGTCTCCTCTTCCACCTCTTGATCTCCTCCACTCCGCTAGATTGAGTAAGAGGGCCACCATGATCTCCCGTGACCCCTCTCACCCTGGCAGCCACTACTTCAGGCTCCTCCCGTTGGGCCGCCGCTTTAGGACTATACCATCCAAAACCACCAGGCGGAAGAACACCTTCTTTTCCCAGGCCGTTCGGTCACTGAACTCTGACTTTCCCCGGTCCGGCCTGCACTCGTAATTGCCGGATCGGCAGCTGGTCCCCGTCGCTGCCTCCTCTGTATATCTGATTACTGCATTTCAAATTGTATGTGTTGTTGTATCTGTCTATGCCATGTGTACCACAAATAATTCCGATTATGGCTCTTGCTGTACTTGGCGAAATAAAACTGATTCTGATTCTGACTGACCCCCAATTTTACCACCCCCGTGCAGTAAGTGGGCCAACAGACAATGAATTTTATGAACAGAGCTAAAATTGGCTAATCAAAATTGTATGTGTGTACCAGGCTTTACAGCTAATACTGTACATACTGAAAGTAGCAGGGATCAGCATACAACATAGCTGGTTTACAATCAGTAAAGGCACAGAGTAACACCTTACACTGTACACACTGGAGGTAAATCCGCACACAGTGCAGGCACTAGAGAACAGCGTATACTGTACATACTGTAGGCAGCAGAATTCAGCACACTGCAGCTAGCATGCCAAAAATATGAGGATAATGTTGTGCGGCGTGCTTATCGTGCCGCACCGAAAAATGGGTGGGCCATGGACCAGAATATAGGTGTGGTAACGGGTGGAGACAAATTTACATGAACCTAGCAATGGTGGGACATTAGATTATGACAGTGGTGGCGAACCTTTTGGAGGCCGAGTGCCCAAACTGCAATCCAAAAGTCATCTATCGCAAAGTGGCAACCGCAATTTAAACTAAATACTGTACAAACGTTTTAACTCATACATGAACATTATGGAAAATCCAAGTTGAAAATAAACTGTGAAGATAAACAATTTCATCCATCCTACTCCTGAAAAATGTATTCATTTTTTTTTAGAACCTCCCAGTTTTAATTTTCTGTTTTAAAAAGCTAAAAAAGTAGGTTTAATGCTATTGTCGCATATGATAAGGATTCAGCTTTTCCCATAGTCTCGCATTTAGCAATCATGTGACCCCCAACAAGACAAATTCAGCAATCATGAGGCCCCCAACAAATCATGAGGCCCCCAACAAGACAAATTCAGCAATCATGAGGCCCCCAACAAGACAAATTCAGCAATCATGAGGCCCCCAACAAGAGAAATTCAGCAATCTTGAGGCCCCCAACAAGAGAAATTCAGCAATCTTGAGGCCCCCAACAAATCATAAGGCTCCCAACAAGACAAATTCAGCAGTCATGAGGCACATAAATAGACAGCATTTCACATAAATAGGCAGAATGCCCACTTAATATGGTAGCCCCCCAAGTTAGGTAGTGAGTGACAGGGACCCCCCAGGTTAGCTAGTGAGTGACAGGCGCCTCCAGTTAGGTAGTGAGTGACAGGGACCCCGATAGTGAGTGCCAGGGAGCCCCTTCAGGTAGTGAGTGAGTGCCAGGGAGCCCCTCCAGGCAGTGAGTGAGTGCCAGGGAGCCCCTCCAGGCAGTGAGTGAGTGCCAGGGAGCCCCTCCAGGCAGTGAGTGAGTGCCAGGGAGCCCCTCCAGGCAGTGAGTGAGTGCCAGGGAGCCCCTCCAGGCAGTGAGTGAGTGCCAGGGAGCCCCTCCAGGCAGTGAGTGAGTGCCAGGGAGCCCCTTCAGGCAGTGAGTGAGTGCCAGGGAGCCCCTCCAGGCAGTGAGTGAGTGCCAGGGAGCCCCTTCAGGCAGTGAGTGAGTGCCAGGGAGACCCTTCAGGCAGTGAGTGAGTGCCAGGGAGCCCCTTCAGGCAGTGAGTGAGTGCCAGGGAGCACCTTCAGGCAGTGAGTGAGTGCCAGGGAGCCCCTTCAGGCAGTGAGTGAGTGCCAGGGAGCCCCTTCAGGCAGTGAGTGAGTGCCAGGGAGCCCCTTCAGGCAGTGAGTGAGTGCCAGGGAGCCCCTTCAGGCAGTGAGTGAGTGCCAGGGAGCCCTTTCAGGCAGTGAGTGAGTGCCAGGGAGCCCCTTTAGGGAGTGAGTGCCAGGGGGAGCCCCTTTAGGGAGTGAGTGAGTGCCAGGGAGCCCCTTTAGGCAGTGAGTGAGTGCCAGGGAGCCCCTTTAGGGAGTGAGTGAGTGCCAGGGAGCCCCTTTAGGGAGTGAGTGAGTGCCAGGGAGCCCCTTTAGGGAGTGAGTGCCAGGGAGCCCCTTTAGGGAGTGAGTGAGTGCCAGGGAGCCCTTTTAGGGAGTGAGTGCCAGGGGGAGCCCCTTTAGGGAGTGAGTGAGTGCCAGGGAGCCCCTTTAGGGAGTGAGTGAGTGCCAGGGGGAGCCCCTTTAGGGAGTGAGTGAGTGCCAGGGAGGCCCCCCCCCCGCCGCCGCTCCCCCCACCCCCCTTACCTCGTAGCAGACCTCAGGATCAGCGGCGACCCGACCAGTAAGAGCGGGCGCTGGACGCACCCACTCGATATGCGGACGTGATGACGTGCCCCTCCCAAAATAGGGCTAGCGACGCCCCTGGTGTAGGGCCAATAAATTAGATACAGATATGAGATTTATTCACATTATGGGTTGTAAAAAACTAAATATCATATCGGTTTTAGATAGAGGGGAGTTAACAGCCTTTAGCAAAGTACAACTTCTTAGTTTCTGGAAAGGGTATATAAGAAAAAACGTAGCGTTAAGACAGGATATAAACACATACGAACAGTGGTTCCTGAGAAAATTTAGACCACCAAAGGCGCTATCAAAGATCAATAATTTACTAGATGAGATCTCACATAGGACATTGCCCGCATATGTGACCAAATGGGGAAAAGAGATGGGCTTAAAATTGGATAAGAGGTTATGGGATAAGATCTTCCACTCAACTTGGATTACTTCGGACACAAGTACTCAATTAACGTAATACAAACTCATAACGAGATGGTATCTTACACCGGCAAGGATGGCAAGTAGTGGCCTAATAGCAAATGATATATGTTGGAAATGTACTAATCAATGTGGTACCTTGGTACATATGATGTGGGAATGTCCTATAGTGAGGAATTTTTGGGTGGAGATAGAACACTTTCTAAAAATTAAATTTACTAAACAACTAACCATCGATATTATGGGGGCTCTGTTTGGAGTGCTGGATGGGACTCAAGGACTGGGTCAGGTGTGGGAGTCATTGTTAATCCTGGGAACAGCGGTTGCGAGGAAACTTATTATAAAATTATGGAAATCACAAGGAGCACCATCTGTTTAAGAATGGGTAACTGAGATGACAGCAATTCTGGAGGACGAAATAGGTAATGAGGTGGTAGAAGAAGCAGTAGACAAAATACAACCTACGTGTAGAATAGGGAAAGAAATGTGTATATTGGGGGAGAAGATGGCTAAACGGTTGGAGGAGATTTTAAACTAGGATCTGGGGGGAGGCGGGAGGATAAAGTCTCAATATGTAGACAAGATAAGGTAAAAAGACAGTGGGAGCCTAACATTATGGGGGGTGGAGAGGGGGGTGGAGACAGTGTAAAGATTAAGGAGGTTGGTAAAACTTCAAGTAGCCCATTTCGTGTAAACAAAATTGGTAAATGTGTTGGTAAAAATATAAAGTGCATGGTAACCAATGCTCGGAGCCTTGCAAATAAAATAGACGAACTAGAGTTCATTCTGAATGACAAAGGCTATGACATTGTGGGAATAACCGAGACATGGATAGATGAAAGCCATGACTGGATAGCTAATTTAAAAGGATACAATGTGTTTAGGAGGGATAGAACAGGGAAAAAAGGTGGAGGGGTTTGTCTCTTTGTTAAGAATTCTTTTACAGCTGTCCTCAACGATGAGATGGAGGAAGATTGCGAAGATGTGGAGTCTGTTTGGGTAAATATTCATGGTGGAAATAAAAGTTGCCAATTGCTTATTGGGGTATGCTACAGACCACCTCTTATTAATGAAGCTGCAGAACTGCGATTACTACAGCAGATTGAAAAAGCTGCAAGTAAAAACGAGCTCATAATTATGGGCGACTTCAACTTTCCAGACATTGACTGGGGTATTGAGGCTACCCATTCTGGTAAAAGCAGCAGATTTCTTGCAGCACTACAGGACAATTACTTGACTCAAATGGTAACGGAACCAACTAGGGGGAATGCGTTACTGGATCTGATCATTTCTAATAGACCAGATAATGTATCAAATGTGCAGGTTCAAGAACATTTGGGAAATAGTGATCACAACATGATAACGTTTGATCTGGTGACTGATAGGCCACGGGGCAGCGGGACCACTAAAACTATGAATTTTAGAAAAGCAAAGTTCAATCAAATTAGGCAGGCACTAAGTTTGGTGAACTGGGATAATGTACTACAAGGGGACGACACTGAAGGGAAATGGCAAGCTTTTAAACGTATTCTCAATCAATATTGTAGTATGTATATCCCATATGGAAACAAAATGTCTAGGAATAAAAAAAGGCCTCTATGGATGAATAGAAAGGTTAGGGATAAAATGAAGAGGAAAAAGAATGCCTATAAGGTCCTAAAACAGGAGGGGACTGAGGCTGCACTAAGCAATTATAAGGAGTGCAATAAAAATTGTAAAAAAGAAATTAGGCTGGCAAAGATCGAAGCTGAAAATCAAATCGCTAGGGATATCAAATCTAACCCAAAAAAGTTTTACAAGTACATCAACTCTAAAAAAAGAAAGGTTGACTGTATAGGAATCCTAAAGGATGAGGGTGGGAACTCAATGGTGGACGACCAAGGTAAGGCAGAGTTATTAAATGCTTTCTTTGCTTCTGTCTTCACAAAGGAAACAGCACTGTTGCAAATTACAGAGGCAGAAGAGTCTCAATCTTCTAACTGTAATTTATTTATTTATTTGTTGTATTTATAAAGCGCCAACATATTACGCAGCGCTGGACATTAATTTAGGTTACAGACAATATTTAGGGGTGACAAACAGCAATGTGACAATACAGGAATACAAGAAAACCAGATCACACAGCACAGTGTGAGTACAAGGTAATGCTTAGTCAGTCACTGGATGGGAGCATGGAGTTAGGCAAGTTAGGTTCACTCAAATGGATAGCATGGGTGCACAGTAATAGAGGTGCATGATCAGGTAGGACACAAAAGGAGTGAGGACCCTGCCCAAAGGCTTACAATCTAGAGGATAAACTGTAATATTAAATACTTAACGCAGGAAGAAGTAAAGGCAAGACTAAATAAATTAAAAATAGACAAGGCACCTGGCCCGGATGGCATGCATCCTCGGGTCCTAAGAGAATTAAGTTCAGTTATAGCTAAGCCCCTTTATCTTATCTTTTGTGACTCTCTTGCAACTAGCAGAGTCCCAGTGGATTGGCGTACAGCCCACGTTTTCCCATTATTTAAGAAGGGCAAAAAATCTGATCCAGGAAATTATAGACCTGTAAGCTTAACATCAGTTGTATGCAAACTATTTGAGGGGTTACTAAGAGATACTATACATGACTTCATAGTAGAAAATAATCTTATTTCTCAGCATCAACATGGGTTTACTAAAGACAGGTCCTGTTTGACTAACATGCTCAGCTTTTATGAGGTAGTGAATGCTAATATGGATATTGGGAATGCTGTAGATGTGATATACTTGGACTTTGCAAAGGCCTTCGACACTGTTCCCCACAGAAGTCTGGTGCAAAAGTTGAGGATGCAAGGACTGGGGAAGAGTTTGTGTGCATGGATAGGGAACTGGCTAATGGACAGAAAACAAAGAGTTGTGATCAATGGATCGTACTCAAAATGGGAGACTGTTAGCAGTGGGGTCCCACAGGGGTCTGTACTGGGTCCAGTGCTCTTCAATTTATTTATTAATGACCTAGTAGATGCAGTAGTGAGCAATGTTGCTATTTTTGCAGATGATACAAAATTGTGCAGAATCATCAACTCTCAGGAAGATAGTGTCATATTGCAACAGGATCTGGATAGGATGGCTATATGGGCACATACATGGCAGATGAAATTCAATGTTGACAAATGTAAAGTCATGCATTTTGGTCGTACCAATGGTCTAGCACCATACAAAATAAATGGGATACAGTTGGGAACATCAAACTTGGAGAAGGACTTAGGAGTACTCATCGACAACAAGTTAAATAATCGTACTCAATGCCAAGCCGCTGCAGCTAAAGCGAACAAAATTTTGGGATGCATTAAAAGGGAAATAAAAACTCGAGATGCTAGCATAATATTGCCCCTGTTTAACTCTCTAGTAAGGCCACATCTGGAATATGGAATTCAGTTCTGGGCACCACATTACAAAAAAGATATTGCAGTTTTAGAGCAGGTGCAGAGACGAGCTACAAAATTGATACGTGGGATGGAAGGTCTCGCTTACCAAGAAAGGTTAGATAAACTGGGTTTATTTAGTCTAGAGAAAAGACGCCTTAGAGGAGATCTAATTAACATGTATAAATACATTAGAGGGCAATATAATAGCTTGGCGGATGAGCTTTTTGTCCCTAGGCCTTCTCAAAGGACTAGAGGACATGAGCTGCGCATGGAGGAAAAACGTTTTAGCCATTTATTTAGGAAAGGGTTCTTTACAGTAAGAGTGGTTAAGATGTGGAATGCATTGCCACAGGAAGTCGTTATGGCAAACTCTATACCTGCATTTAAAGGGGGCTTACATGCTTTCCTTGCGTTGAAAGACATCCATGGCTACAATTACTAGGTTATGCCTAATGATGTTGATCCAGGGATTTTATCTGATTGCCATCTGGAGTCGGGAAGGAATTTTTCCCATTTGGGGCTAATTGGACCATGCCTGGTGGGGTTTTTTTCGCCTTCCTCTGGATCAACAGGGGTATGTGGGGGACGGGCTGGAGTTGTACTTTGTACTGGTTGAACTCGATGGACGTATGTCTTTTTTCAGCCAAAATAACTATGTAACTATGTAATATTATGGAATAGTAGGTTATAATCTGTTTTTAATGGTGGAGGAGGCCAGTCCCGGAATAAATGGATGGTTGGATGAGGTGAATATATGGATAAATGGATGAATGGTTGTGGTAAGAGGAATGAGGTAGGTGGTGGAAGAAGGGGTGGGAATTATCTACCGCCTTGTGTGTCTCTTTGCTATGGTAAAGGAAGCAATAGGCCCTTGTAGCTAGTAATGAGGTGTGGACGGGAAGAGGATGGGGGGTCTGAAATAGGTTTCGGGCAGTAGAGGGGGGGTGGGTTTTGCTTTTGAGGATCTAGTGTTTGTTCTTTTTTAGCTTAATTTGTTATATAATAAAGATGGTCATAGATCAATGCAAACTATGATGCAAATTACTCCCAACTACAGGAGGTCTCTGATGAAGCCAAGTTATCAGGTTGGGACATGGCTTTTGTTGAGCTGCTGACTGTTTGCGAAAAAAAAAAAAAAAAAAGAAATGTAGGTTGGATAGGTTTTGTGGACGGATTTGTAGGTCAGACACAATATCTTGAATCTGATTCTGGACTGTATAGAAAGCCAGTGGAGGGATTCACGAAGGGGAACCGCCCTGGTGGAGCGATGGGCGGAGTGGACAGTGGTGCTCAGCAGAGCTCGAATATTCAAGCTCTTTTTCAGCTATTCGAGCTCGAATACCGAGCTCGAATAGCTGCAGCTACTCGAATGGGCTATTCGAGTGAACTCGAATAGCCCATTCACTATTCGAGCTAACAGCGCTATTCGAGCTCGAATACCGTCATAGCCCAGATTGATGTCCTTAGAGCCAATCAGAGGGCTCCCAGGCCCTCTGACGGCAGCCAATCACAGAGGGGGACGCTGGCCAGCCCCTACCCTATAAATAGCGGCCGCCATGTTCCGTTTTTCCGTCCTTGCCTGACTTTGTACAGAGAGAGATCTGCTCCTTTGTGCTTTGGCTTAGCAAGAGCTTTATTGTGGTCAACTAGCGTTTTTGCTCACATACACCTCCTATACACACCTATATTGTTGTTAGTTAGATAGACATTGTATTTTAGTTAGTAGCTTGTGTGTTACATAGAGACAGACACAGCTGCTGCAGGCAAGCTTACACTGCTTTAGGCCTCAGGGCCTTGCCTGTGTGGGCAGCTGTCCTCCTGTGACTGTCCTCTGTTAGTTTATTATACCAGTGTTTCTGCTGTCCTACCTTTACTACTGAGTGATTGTATTTTGTAGTAACTGTACTAGGACACTCACTGTTACTGTTTGTTCATAGCTCCTGCGTGTGTGCGTGCACAGTACACACGCACACACACTATTTCCTTCTGATTACTATTGATTATTGTAATTTCTAGTTGTACTTACTACTTACTAACTACTTACTACTAGGGACACTCAGTCACTGTTCATAGGCTAGCTCCTGCGCTGCATGTGTGTGTGCGTGCACTGTCAGTACACACACTCTATTTCCTTCTGATTACTACTGATTATTGTAATTTCTAGTTGTACACTTACTTACTACTTACTACTAGGGACACTCAGTCACTGTTCATAGGCTAGCTCCTGCGTGTGTGTGTGCGTGCACTCAGTACACACACACACACTATTTCCTTCTACTTAATCTGATTACTACTGATTATTGTATTTTCTAGTTAGTGTACTAGGGGACACACTCACTGTTCACTGTTCACACTTATACTGATTACTGAATTATTGTATTTTGTATTAGTACTGTACTAGTAATCACTTAGCGATCTAATCACTTAGTGATTAGTGTCACCTCACCCACCAACCCACTCCATTAAAGTACCCCACTTTTTCACCCGCCCTTTTAAAAAACTTTCTTGTTTACGCCCAAAACATCAAAGATGTCTCGAAGTGGCAGCCAGCGCGGTTTGGGCAAGGGGAAGGGCAGCAAGGGAATCAAGAGGAGAGGGAGCAGCATTGTGGCAAGTCGCGGCCGCGCCACCATGCACAGTTCCGCAGCAGCAGCAGCTGCGTCAGTGGCTAACATTCCTCCTATAGCCACTGGCCGTAGACGCCTTGGGCGCCGCCCAGCAGGAGCAACTCACGCTGCAGAGACACAGCAGCAGCAGCGTGTAGTACCTGCTCCTATTTTCCTCCAGCCGGGTCGGAAACGTCCCATTGAGTAAAAGGATGCAGACACTGTGGTGCAACTGATGACGGAGGATGAGCAGCCCGCCATCAGCTCTGCATCCAAGGCCTCCACCCTCACCACCACCACCCCTGTTCGCAGCAGCCGCCCAGCAGGGCCTGGGGAGGAGGCCAGTTCACCGTCAGTCGCCGACCTGTCATTCAGCAGTCTTTTGACCCCAGGCATCATGAGTAAATTGTCTGCTGTTATTGGCGATCTTGAGGAGGAGATGCTGATGGGCACTTTGGGGGAGGAGGGATTGGACAGCAAGACTGTGGCGACAGTCAAGCAGCCCATCCATGCATCAGGAGAGGAGTTTGGGGGGTCATCATCCCAGCAGGACATGTTTCAGGAGGGGGAGGATGATGATGACACGGTGACAGACAAAGACTGGGTGCCACCAGCTCCAGGGGATGTCGTCATCAGCAGCTCTGAGGAGGAGGATGCGCTTGTGGGCCTTGCAAGGAGGCGCATCATTGCAAGCATTGGCAGCAGTAGGCAGGTCCCACAGCCTGCTGGTGTCTCAGGCTCAGCAGCAGCAGCAGCAGCAGCAGCATCTGCCAGTACCACCACCAGCCGCACCCAAGCCCCCGCCCCAACCACCACAGGGAGACAGGCAGCAGCGGCTCCAGGCCGTAGGGGGTTGTTTTTGTCACCAATCTGGCGATTTTTCACCATGCCCACAGTGTACAGCAAGTACGCCACTTGCAACCACTGTCAGCGGAAGTTGAGCAGAGGTGCAGACCCCTTAAAGTTCAGCACCAGCTCGCTCATCAACCACCTTGCTGTGAAACATTTCCACCAGCATGAGGAGTTCCAGAGGCTGAAGGCATCTGGTGCTGGCAGTGGCACCACACCCATCATTGCACAGCCTTCAGCAGCAGCAGCAGCAGCAACAGCAGCCACCCGCCCTCCTGCTCCTCCAGCAGCACCAGCAGGAGTGCGGAAACGCACTGCTCCTCCCCCCTCTGCAACTCCTGCCGCCGACACTGAGGCCTGTTCTGGCAGCCAGTCCTCAGTGGCCTCCTCTGCTGTGTTCGCTGATTCCCGTGCCAGCAAAAGGCCACGCCAGAGCCTTTTGAGCGAGTCCTTCCAGGGGGTGGTTAGGGCTCTGCCTCCCAGCAGCCGTCGCGTGCGTCAGCTGAACGGCTTGCTGGCACGGGCCATGTGCTCCCAACTCCTGCCGTACACGCTCGTGCAGGAGGGGAGCGACATGCGTGCGCTGCTTGCTTGTGCAGCCCCAGACTGGCAGCTCCCCAGCAGACACTACTTTGCCCCCAAGGCCATTCCTGCACTGCACCGCTTTGTGATGGCCAATGTGGAGCGAGGGCTGGAGCACGCGGTTGGTGAAAGGGTCCACGTCACCATGGACTCCTGGAGCAGCCGCTTCGGGACAGGCCGCTACCTGTCCTTCACTGTCCACTGGGTCAGCTTGGTGGAAGGGGGTGAGGATGGGAGAGCAGCAGCGGGCACAGCAGCAGCAGCAACACAGTGGGTGGTGCCACCCCGCAGGGTCAGGGGAACTGCAGCAGGTTCCTCCAATCCCCTGCCATCCTCCGGCACACCTGGCCAAACCCCCTGCCTCAGCAGCAGCGTGAAGGCCCGCTACTGCCAAGCGCTGCTGCACTTGGTCAGCCTTGGGAAGACCAAATTGACGGCAACCCATGAGTTGGCCAAACTCCAGGAGCAGGAGAGGATTTGGCTGACCCCCAGAGGCCTCAGAGTCGGAGAGGTGGTGGCCGACAATGGGGCCAATCTGGTTGCCGCAATAGACAGGTGAAACCTGACCCACATCCCGTCTTGCCCACGTGCTGAACCTGGTGGTGCAGAAGTTCTTGCGCACCTACCAGGGGATGGGCGCACTGCTGGAAACGGCAAGGAACGTTGTGCATCACTTCCGGCGCTCGGCTGCAGCCTGTGCGAGCCTGGAAGACGTGCAAAAGGAGCTGGAGCTGCCACGCCATCGGCTGATCCTTGACGTTCCAACTCGCTGGATCTCCACCCTGGCGATGTTGGAGCGTCTGGTTGAACAGAAGCACGCTGTCAACCAGTACCTTGCCCAGGCCACTGTTTCCGCCGCTCAGAGAAGGGACAAGACCAGCAACATCCCGTCCATCGTCCCCGATGATGACTGGAGGCACATGCAGTAGGTGTGCTTAGTGCTGGCTCCCTTTCTGCAGGCCACTAACATGGTGAGCAGGGACCATGCTATGGTCTGCGAGTGGGTGCCCCTGGTTTGTCTGCTGAACAGGGCCCTCGATGCTTTGCTGGAACAGGGAGCGGCAGCCTTGGACCAGCAGGAGCGGCAAGCAGCTGCACAGTCCACCTCTGAGGGGGAGGAGGAGGACGACTTGGTGGAGGTCCCTGACCTTGCTGCTGATGAGGGGGATCAGCACAGCGCAGCTGAGTTGGTGCGGGGGTGGAGAGAGGATGAGGCGGCAGAGGAGGAGGATGAGGACAGCATTGCCGTCGATGTGCCAGCACACATGGCCCGCCTCTTCCCAATGGCAGCGCACATGCTGACGTGCCTGCGCAAGGACCCCAGGGTGATCCAGATGAAGCGGAGGGAGGACATCTGGATCAGCATGATGTTGGACCCACGCCTCAAGGGGAAGTTGAGCCAGTTCCTGCCGCCTGCAGGAGGAGACCCAGCGCAACAAATAAGGAGCTTGCAGCAGGCCCTTGTTGAGCGCTTGGAGGAAGCCTTCCCCCAGCACTGTCCAGCCAGCACAGAGGCAGCAGCAGGTGCCTGCATCCAGCAGCAAGCGCCCCACAGACCTGCTGTCTCTCAGCAACGAGCTCTACAGGACTGTAGAGGCTCCGGAAGCAGTGACTAGAGAGGAGGTGCATGCAGCAGCATCCTCTTCCGGTCACAGCCAGCGCCTGACCCGAATGGTGGCTGACTACATGGGGCTTGACAGCGATGCCCCTGTTGATCCCATGGAGTGGGTCAAGCGCCTGGAGATCTGGAGCGAGCTGGCGCAGTACGCCCTGGAAGTGCTGTCCTGCCCCCCCTTCCAGCGTGCTGTCCGAGCGCTGCTTCAGTGCAGCTGGTGGCGTTGTCACCGAGAAACGCTCACGTCTGTCTCACAAGTCTGTGGACAGACTGACGTTTCTCAAGATGAACCAGGCGTGGGTGGAAGGCGAGTTCCTGGCCCCTGTTGTCGGCGAGAGGGGGACATGAACTGGCTGCCGGAAGAACCATCATTAATGTGCCTTACCACCCTTTACCACCTCCTGGCTCCTGCTCACTAAGCCAGCCTGGTTCACTTTGACTATTACGTCGCCTGCAGCCACACATTTTACATCTACAGTGGGCTGCTGTGTACTGCCCTTCTGCTGTCTGTCTGTGTTTCCCACTGCCAGGGTACACAGATTTACCTTCTGCTGCCACTCTGCCACCAGCTATTACGTCCAACAATAGCTATATCTGTGTAATTTGCTGTATAAAAAAAAAAAAAAAAAAAGTAAACCATTAAAAAAAAAAAAAAAAAAAAAAAAAGGTTTAATTTTTCTGAGGTGCCCGGGTTGAAAACTGTGTTGTCCCAGTTGTGTATTGGACACGATGTGGGCTGCACGACCGCTGTCTGGGACCTCCTGTTGTGTTTATTTACAGCCCTGGTATCAACGCTAAGTACCAGGGCTATTATGTCACGCTGCCTACCTACCTGACTGCCTGCTGCCACACACTCATCCTTCTCCTCCTGCTGCTGAATTTACCTCCTGCTGTCTGTGTGTTTCCACTGCCAGGGAGCACATACAATGGCGCTTCCAACATGCGTGCGCCACCAGCTATTTATTACGCTCAAAAATAGCTGCATTTCTTTAAAAAACCAAAAAAATATATATTCTTTTTATTAATACTTTGTGATATTATTTTTAGAGGTGTCCGGGTTGAAAACTGTGTTGTCCCAGTTGTGTATTGGACATGATGTGGGCTTCACGACCGCTGTCTGGAACCTCATGCTGTGTATTTACGGCCTGGTACCACACAGCCTATTGTGTCTCGCTGCCTGCCTCATTGACTGCCTGCTGCCACACAATCATCCTCCTCCTCCTGCTGCTGCTGCTGCTGCTGAATTGACTGCCTGCTGCCACACAATCATCCTCCTCCTCCTGCTGCTGAATTTACCTCATGCTGTCTGTGTGTTTCCACTGCCAGGGAGCACATACAATGGCGCTTCCAACATGCGTGCGCCACCAGCTATTTATTACGCTCAAAAATAGCTGCATTTCTTTAAAAAAAATATATATAAAAGAGAAAGAGGAGGAGGAGGAGGAGGAGGAGGAGGAGGAGGTGGAGGAGGAGGTGGAGGAGGAGGTGGAGGAGAAGGAGGAGAAGGAGAAGGAGAAGGAGAAGAAGATACACTACTGAACAGAATTTTGGACACAACTTCTTTTCTCTTTCCACCTTTTTTTTTAAAGGAACATCCCCACATAATCACTTGCAGTTGTTACTTGGAAAAAAAGATGTTTCTTGCATCATTCACCATCAAAACAAGTGTTGGAAGCTATTTAAGGCCAATTCGAATAGTCAGCTCGAATAATGAGCTCGAATACCGACTCGAATAGTGAGCTCGAAGTCCGAGGTCGAATCGAATAGTAAAAAATATTCGACTCGAATATTCTACCGAATTTGAATAATTTACTATTCGAATTCGACCAAACTCGAATAATAAAAAGGGGTATCCGAGCATCACTAGGAGTGGATAATTCTGGCTGCCGCATTCATGATGGACTGCAGTGGGGCTGTTTGGGTCATAGGGAGACCAGACAGAAGGGCATTGCAGTAGTTGAGGTGGGAAATTATGAGGGCATGGATGAGGAGGCAAGTTCCCAGTTCAGCTGTCCATGTGAAAAAGGCCTAAGTTACCCAAGCCTCTTGTACTCCTTTGGTAGAAGTTGGTTTACACTTGAGAGGCACAGCAGGGTCAAACACCTAGACAGTGTTATTAGCTCTATAATTGCTGAGGTCAGGTTCAATCAGTCACAGTGATCACATAATTGGCCACCACACTGGATGTTCTTTCCAGATGCTGTGAACTGCCATGCACACTGAACACACTAAAGTTAAAATGAATGTGGCAACTCTGTGTTGCACTCAACTAAGCAGTGCAACAGTGTGCCCAATGGACACAATAATACACGGTTTGAAGCCTTTAGGTGGCCATAAATCATAGGTTTTGGCAGCCGATCGAACATCAGATTCAATGACTGGATGAAAATAATGCCATGGCCCTCACATCACACTTTGGGAGAGGTTTCACCACAATAGCCACACAGACACACTCCCATACACCCCTCCACCCATGTTTTTTTTACCACAATGCAACAAGGTTCACAGACCGGAAACTGGCAATGCCATGCCCCTGACATCACACTGTGGGAGGGGTTTTACCCCAAAATCAGCCACACCGATGTCCCTGATGCACTATTAGAAAAAAGGTAAAGATTTCCCGTGAGAAAGAAAGCTACTGATTGGGATTAAGTTCAATCCTGGGTTAAAGTTATTCTTTAAAGTTATTCTTTAAAGCTGCTTTCACAGTGGGACATTACAGGCGCACGTTAGAGCAGCCTGTAACGCAGCCCAACTCACAGTAATGAAAAATCAATGGGCTGTTCACAGTGCCCACGTTACATTACATTGTAATGCTACAGGTTGAATGAAAGTGCAGCATGCGGTACGTTATACCCCTATAGAGCTGCGTTAGATAGTTTGCACATGCTCAGTGACTAGCCACATGGCTAATTAATATTCACTGCACTGTGGTGACGTAACCTGGACTGGTAGTGTTGTCCGGATCATGAATGAATCCTTCATTTGATCTGGATCCTTTTTGTGAGTCAAATTGTCAGGATCATCACAATGAAAGATTTGGTTCACAGTGGATGTCTGTCTGGAAGAAACAAGAACATACAGAATGTACAGTGCAGGGAAAGTCCTGTCCTTCTAGTCATTTCACCCAGTCTGCTTCCCTAGTAAAATGATTCAAATGATTTGGTTCAAAGATCCGGATCTTTTCAATGATCCGATTCGAATCATCCGAATCCTTGAAAAGATCCGGACATCCCATCACTATCCTGGAGCGGCTGTTCTATCAGTATAGATAGAACGAAAACAGCGCACCAAGAGCCGCATAACGCGGCTTAATCTGACGTCCAACTTCACCACCACCATGTGTTGCGTTAGGGGCACGTTATGCGACCTTAATGTCCCCCATAAACACAATAATGTCTTGGTGTGAAAGAGGCCTAAAGTCAAATACTGGTCAGAAGGCACTGTTATTGATCAAACATACATGTATGGTGGTCCCCGTCCTACGAACGCCCGACTTACCAATGACCCGCCAATACGAACGGCAGGAAAATGGAAACAAAGTTAAAGTTGTCAACTTTTTAACCTAAGAAAAATGAAATGTTGCTGCGGGACATTATACTATATAGCCAGTTCCGAATTCTGCACACACATTTTATAGCAAACCTGTGATCCAGCGCTGGGACCCTCTGGAAATTTGCTTGGATTACGTGAGATCAATTACATTTCAAATTCGTAGCTTCAATCATAATTCTGAAATTTTACGTGAAATTTTGTACAAGCGGAATTAGCAAATTATGATAATCACTAGGACAGAAGTAGGCACAAAGGGGGACAGGGGGGCACAATGGAGGCAAAGAGACACAAATGGTGGCAGAAGGACACAATGGAGGCCAGGAGTGTTCTGCACTTGTGCAGTTGAAGTCTTTGGATGGCCTGGTATTCTGTCACGCTTTGTCACGAATGTCCGGCATGGTTCGGCCACGCACGCTCCCCCATAGCATCTGCGCAGTAGTTACTGTTCAGGCGCTGAGCACTTCCTGACACGGGCACGCGGCCGGGCTGCACATGCACGACGAAGTGCGACTCGGCAGAATACCGGGCCATCCAGCGGAGAAACAAGAGCAGCCGGGGAGAGGGTGAGGGACCGACTGGGAGGAAGCCCCAGGTGAGTATAAAACCGTAGACGACTTGTCTCGGGTGCACTTTTATCTCCATTTTTCACCTTGGATACCCTTTAAAGAATAGTTCAGTGGTACCGGAGCAGTGTTAGAACCATCCTTTTAATTGTGGTAATTGCACAAATCCATGCCTGTGTACTTACCCTGATTCTCTCTGGCCTCTTGTATGTGTACAGTATAACCACTGACAATAAACATGGCTGTCATTACACACATATGATTATTATTTCTTGCTTTTAGTGATTGCGTGACTTCTTCAGAGAAAGCTGGCACAGACAGTCAGTGTATGGCTGCACAGAACAGACTGTCATTCAGATTACAGTACAACATGTGTTTCCTATACTTTGATATACACATATATTTAAAGGCACGTATCGGAGTGTTTACTAATGTGGGTGCATGAGTGCATAGGAACATGTGTCTGCCTGTGAACATGTACATGTGGCGTACATCCTGCGGCAGTGGCAGGAGGGCAGGTGCGGGACAGCCAGGCTGACAGATCAATCTGGGAGGGCAAGTGCCCCCTGAGGGCAGACAATGAGATGATGGGGGATTGTGTGTGAGTTCACAGAGATGGAAAGAGCCAGACTGCTGGTGTGCTGCTGGAGAGGGACAAGGCAGATGCAAAGAAACCCGTACAACTGA
Source organism: Hyperolius riggenbachi (assembly GCF_040937935.1). NCBI lineage: Eukaryota > Metazoa > Chordata > Amphibia > Anura > Hyperoliidae > Hyperolius > Hyperolius riggenbachi. Next base: position 41,135,086 of record NC_090657.1, on the reverse strand, counting down.
GCAAAAGAGCAAACTACAGTAAAGCTATATACTGTGTACAAGCAGGATAAATGACAATTGAAACTTTGAAACCCTCATTTCTGATCCCTTCTGGTGACAGTTTTCCCAATTACAGTGAACACATGACCTGCTGGACCCTCTGTAGAGAAGCACACACAGTCCTATGGAGAGAGGAGGGGGAAGATGTATAGGAGGCGTCCGGCTGCAGTTAGCAGCAGAAAAACTACAACAGTTATTGGCAGAGTGTTATCGAACACTGTGCATCGCTGAAGACAAAAAGCCACCGTAGTGAGGGAAACTCGCATTCGCTAGATTTTAACTTGAAATGATCACAACCATTTTGAGAGAAAACTCTGGTGAAAGATGCTTCAGTGTTTGGAGTCTATTTGTGCACAGGATAATCTGGAGGTGACATGTAAGCATTTTTATTCTATTCCAGGTAGACAATGCCAGTGACCAGTTTGGCAGGGAAGCTGCACACAAGGAGGAGAGGTGGATGGGGGGGGGGGGGCATGGAGGGTAGTCCTAGTACACACATACAATTTTGAGTGGACAGTTTTACCACCTCCATATAGTATGAGGGCCAACAGATTGTAGGCCAAGAGTTTGTTAAGGGCTCTTTCACACTAGAGCCCATTTCCTGCGTTTTTGACGCAAAGTCCATAGACTTTCTTTTTTACCTTTCACAGCAGATGCTTTGTTTCGGTTCGACGCACTCAGGAGCTTTTAATTGTTGGGAGCCGGCGTTTTCCCGTCGACACGCCGCAGGCTATTCAACGCGTACTGGAAACGGCTCCTGCAAGCGTTGTTAGATGTGAAAGAGCCCTAATACTTTGAAGAAATTGTGTAGGTAAGCCCTCATACTACATAGGAGTGGTAAAACTGGTCAGTCATTGGCCAATCAAAATTGGATATGTGGATAGAACTTTTAAAATCACAAGCGCTTAGAGAAGCTCTTGCCTTGTGAACCAGGTCATAATACAGGTGAGGTTTGTAGCATGGTCCTAGACGGTTAATTGTGGCACAGTGCTGCGCCACCATAGGCTGTAATCAGAATTACGGCTATAGCGGCACTCAGTGACTAACTTGGGCACCGGCGACAGCCAGAGCTCAAATTAGAAAAAATAAAATAAAATGGCAGTTTGGCCGCCGGTGCCCAAATTATGTGCCCCCCCCCCCCCCAATAAATCCAACCCCAGACTTTCAGCAGGTGCAGGGTGAGCAGACTTTCAGCTTCACCCTGCGCTGAAATTTGGCAGCGGCCATTTTAAATGTATGCGCATGGACAGTCTTCCTTTCTTCTGTATCTGAAGACAAATGACATGTTTACATCCAGCACGTTTGCCCTGCTTGATCAAAGCCATGACATAAGAGACACTAAAAATTGGCCCTAGACTACGATACATACACTACAACATACATAGACATAGGACTATAGTAGGGATTAGATCGGAGGCCCCTCTGAGGGATAGTTATGTGACAAGACAATACTATACAGCGCTACGGAAAATGTTGGGGTTGTATGAATATTTAATAATAAGAAGAGGAAATGTGGAAACTGCTGCATCAATCCAAGATCCATAGCTTACTGCTGAGAGATGATGGGTTGCCAGGGGTGACAGCACTCGGCAGAACAGTACATGAAGGTCTATCTGTTAAATAGGCCTTTGTGTACAGAGAAGACCAGACAAGGGAAAGCAATCGGTGGAGTTGCAGAGAGGTAATGAAAGACTGAGGAAGGAAGAGACAGGAGAGGCAGGATGTGGAGAGACATTGGGACTTACATGAAAGCGAGACAAGTGAGGTGGAAAGAGGTGAGAGAAAGCCCTAAAAATGAAAATGCTCATAGAGAAATGTAACGTAATAACTGAGAGCATGTCTACTAAGAGATGAGACAGACCAGGAAATTGCACAGAATAAAACACAGAGCCAGAAATGGATGATTAAATAATAAGCAGACAGAAAGGGTGGGGTGTCAAACCTACAGTAATCCAGACATCAATCCAGGAGGACATTTAGGAACCCCCACTCAGATGTTGGTTTGACCCATTAACAGTTTGGCATCCAGGAAGCAGCTTGCATTGTTGGGGGTAAACAAGGTCTTGTCAGCTCTGATTCACGTGTTGCTTCACTCATTCCCGTCTCTGGGAAAGGAATGTGCTGCGGAAAAATCCAAGAGCCTCATCAAAATTCCTGCTGGATTATTAATGTCCCTGCTGCAGGGGAGGAGACCTGGGCAACATGTCACTTCCACTTCTCAAACATCTCTGAATGAAACCCGCTATGGGTAAACGGGATAACGAGTCTTAACCAGGCCATCGGGGGGGGTAACTACAATTCATGTCCCCCCCCATAAAAACTTTTAAGCCCCCCACAATGTCCACACCCTTTCCCTCGCTTCCCCTGGTGACCCTCACAGCCTGGGAGCCCATCTCACAAGGGCCATAAAACAGGTGTGGACATCATAATCTTCCCATGCATAGCAAGTGTAGCCACAAAAACACCTGATCTGGAGAATGGACCTCTTTATTGGAGGGAGTGAAGTAGTATTTGGGGGCCCCCTTTTAGCTCTGGACCCCCCTGTGGTTTCAGGGGCTGCATCACTGTAGTAACGCCCCTGCAGGCCACATATACATCGATTTTCCCATTAGATTCACATCAGATCTAAAATCTGTCAGAAGTATCAATTGGACTGGGTGAAACATTTGCCGATTGTAGACTGGGCAGGAGCGGCGATAGTTCAATGGCCCATGCAGCATTGCGGTTCAATCAATTTACAATACAGTTACCCATGTAAATTATGAATGCAAATTCATGCAGCTTGAAGATGGACCAATCCAATGAAGACAAGGTGCACCCAATTGAGCTCGTCCTTTTCCTCCCCAGTCCAAGCTGGATGGTGCTACTCAATGCTGCTCATCAGGATTCCGGATATCAGTGTAACCTGGATATCCGAACTTTTTTACGCTATCCAATTCAGATTCCGGATTTTTAAAAAAATCCGGCTAGCCATCTGCGGATATTTGGCCGCATAACCCGGATATCCGCGGATATTGCGGATATCCGAATCCGAAATACTGTAACTAAGGATATGACGTCCTGGAGCCAATCAGAGGGCTCCCAGCAGAAGCCCTAGCAACCAATCACAGAGGGGAACCCTGGCCAGCCCCACCTGACCTCACTGCGCCAATCAGAGGGCTCCCAGCCTAATCCCTGGCTCCCAATCACAGAAAGGAACACTGGCCAGCCCCTGTATATAAAGGAGGGCTGCCATGATGAGACATATCGTCTTAGCTTGCTGAATGCTCACTGAGACACATGCTCCAGTGCTGGTGGCCTACCAAGGGCTGTACACAGTTGTAAACCTAAAGCTGTTCAGTGATTAACCCCTTCACTACTATCACTACACTATTGTTAAAACGTTAATTAGCTTGATTGATGTCATAGTGTGACAGTCAGAGTGTGTGCTCCAGTGCTGCTGGCCTAGCAGTGATAAACCGAAAGCTGTTCAGTGATTAACCCCTTCACTATCACTACACTATTTTTAAATCATTAATTAGCTTGATGTCATTTGTGTGACAGTCCGAGGGTGTGCTGTGGGCAGCTGCTATGTGTCTGTGTGTGTGCTGTGTGTTGTGCACAGACCAGGCCAGCTGCTGCCTGCTGGTCAGCTATTAGCCTTAGGTATAGGTTAGGGGATAGGATTACTGTGTTATTGTGTAGTTAGTACTGTAGTACTGCAGTCAGTGCTAGTAGTTGTTAGAGTAGTAGTACTACTGTGTTAGCTTTCTACAGAACTGCTGTGCTGTGAGCAGTGCCAGTGTGACAGTTAGTGTGCACTAGTGTCTTCTCCTCTGCTGTCTGACTGTCACTCGGCACGTGGCACTTGCCAAGTGTCACGTGCCACGTGCCAATTGCAATGTGCCACGTCCGGCATTCTCCTGGCACACATTACACCTGTTGCTGCTGCATTGCCCTGCTCCTGCTGCCTGTGCAGCTCCCACTGCCAGGCCAGGGTGCCACAGGCCAAAGATACCATCTATATTTAACCGAAACCACAATTGCTGCGTAATTTTTTGCAGGTGTCTTGGCTGAAAACTGTCATGTCCCAGTTGTGTGGTTGGACTTTGGACACAATGTGGGCTGCACGACCGCTGTCTGGAACCTAAGCCTAATGTTGACAGCCATTTTTTTTTTTTGGGGGGGGGGGGGATTTTAAGTCCCCACATCATCAATTAGTGTTCTCCTTTACAAAGTAATGATACTACATGCCTAATATACCCTAAAAAAAAACATTTTTAAAGCAATTTAAAAGCCACTTCCTTTTTCTATCCGGATATCCGAATTTGCCCGGATATCCCGGATGCTAGGGTCGGATATCCGATTCGGATCAGAAAATTTTGAACTCTGATATCCAACCCGGATCGGATATCTGGGTATCCGGGTCCGAATCAGATCTGGATTTTGAAAAGGGGTATCCGAGCAGCACTGGTGCTACTGCAGGTGCAGTCTGAGGAGCTTCGCGAGGATACAGTGCTGATGTCAGCATATCTGCTCCATGACTATAACCAGACCATACTTCACTCATTGAGGAGATGATGAGGATTCCAGCTTGCAAGCAAATTAAACACAAGGTGTAGGAATTAGCCTACTCCAAATGGGCAGGAAGTGCAGTTGATTGGTCCACTTCCAAGCTGCGTACAAATGTTCATTAGACTTGCATAGAGGTTGGTACTGTCAGCATCTCATTGACCATCTATGGTCAGTAATTCAGCAGTCCTGGCTCTATAGTCAGTGACTACATATGACATGGCCTTAGATATTTCCTGAGAATGCACAAGTCTCTTATGTAGCAGGCAATGCTCATATGCTTTAAGCCACTTTTTGGCTACTGGATCCTCCTCACACTCCATCCAGTGCCTATCATAAAACTTGCCATATATCCTTTGGCCTTTAAACAGTTTACCAGTTATTAAACTCTAGCTGCCCCAAGCTTCAGATAGTTCTCGACTGAGGCGGCCGGTCGAGGAAGTCTTGCTGAGAATCTAGCATGTGTACAGCCTCCCCAATCCTCCCTGGTGCACTGCCTAGAGATATCCAGAGTGCCAAAGCATCTTGGCTGAGCACATTGTTCACCTCCTTACCCACTCCCTCCACTGTGCACAATGTGTTGTCACTCATCCTTCCCCGCTCCCTCCATTGTGCACCATGTGTTGTCACTCATCCTTCCCCGCTTCCTCCATCGTGCACCATGTGTTGTCACTCATCCATCCCCACTCTCTCCATTGTGCACCATGTGTTGTCACTCATCCATCCCCGCTCCCTCCATCGTGCACCATGTGTTGTCACTCATCCATCCCCACTCTCTCCATTGTGCACCATGTGTTGTCACTCATCCATCCCCACTCCCTCCATCGTGCACCATGTGTTGTCACTCATCCATCCCCACTCTCTCCATTGTGCACCATGTGTTGTCACTCATCCATCCCCACTCCCTCCATTGTGCACCATGTGTTGTCACTCATCTATCCCCGCTCCCTCCATCGTGCACCATGTGTTGTCACTCATCCTTCCCCGCTTCCTCCATCGTGCACCATGTGTTGTCACTCATCCATCCCCACTCTCTCCATTGTGCACCATGTGTTGTCACTCATCCATCCCCGCTCCCTCCATCGTGCACCATGTGTTGTCACTCATCCATCCCCACTCTCTCCATTGTGCACCATGTGTTGTCACTCATCCATCCCCACTCCCTCCATCGTGCACCATGTGTTGTCACTCATCCATCCCCACTCTCTCCATTGTGCACCATGTGTTGTCACTCATCCATCCCCACTCCCTCCATTGTGCACCATGTGTTGTCACTCATCTATCCCCGCTCCCTCCATCGTGCACCATGTGTTGTCACTCATCCTTCCCCGCTTCCTCCATCGTGCACCATGTGTTGTCACTCATCCATCCCCACTCTCTCCATTGTGCACCATGTGTTGTCACTCATCCATCCCCGCTCCCTCCATCGTGCACCATGTGTTGTCACTCATCCATCCCCACTCTCTCCATTGTGCACCATGTGTTGTCACTCATCCATCCCCACTTCCTCCATCGTGCACCATGTGTTGTCACTCATCCATCCCCACTCCCTCCATTGTGCACCATGTGTTGTCACTCATCCATCCCCACTCCCTCCATTGTGCACCATGTGTTGTCACTCATTTATCCCCACTTCCTCCATCGTGCACCATGTGTTGTCACTCATCCATCCCCACTCCCTCCATTGTGCACCATGTGTTGTCACTCATCCATCCCCGCTCCCTCCATCGTGCACCATGTGTTTTCACTCATCCATCCCCACTCTCTCCATTGTGCACCATGTGTTGTCACTCATCCATCCCCACTCCCTCCATTGTGCACCATGTGTTGTCACTCATCCATCCCCGCTCCCTCCATCGTGCACCATGTGTTTTCACTCATCCATCCCCGCTCCCTCCATCGTGCACCATGTGTTGTCACTCATCCATCCCCGCTCCCTCCATTGTGCACCATGTGTTGTCACTTATCCATCCCCACTCCCTCCATTGTGCACCGTGTGTTGTCACTCATCCATCCCCGCTCCCTCCATCGTGCACCATGTGTTGTCACTCATCCATCCCCGCTCCCTCCATTGTGCACCATGTGTTGTCACTTATCCATCCCCACTCCCTCCATTGTGCACCATGTGTTGTCACTCATCCATCCCCGCTCTATCGCAACAGAATGCGATGCGAGCCTCTTGCTGCTTGCCTAACTCCTCACACGTTGCTCTGTAGGGTTAAAGTCGGTGGGACCCCAACTAACTTTTGCCCTACAATAGCTATAATGGGGACTTTTACCTGTAAACTAAAAATAAAAGCCCAATGCTAATATTAACCATTTTAATAAAATAAGCCTACTCCAGGATCCACTCAAACCATACATCCGCTACTCACCCACCCACCATTTATCCTCTACTTATTCTAAGCCACCCCAACACTCTGCCCATCCCACTCAGAAACTGTACTCCCTTTCCTTTCTCCCCAAAGCCCAATCACCTCCTCCTCTTATACAGATGTTTTCTAAAAGTGGCATCCCGTAGTGACAGACACCTAACTTCCAGCTTCCATTTAGCTGGGCAGCTAGGAGACCTGTATCCTGCTTTCTCTCGCTCTAAACAGCAGGGTGACACACTTACCACATGTAAGCCATAGTAGATGGCCACAAAGATTATGGGTTTCCTATCTCCCCAGCTAAAGAGAAGACAGAGACAAACAACCTGTCACTAAGGCAGGTGCCTAGGGAGAAGGAGGGGCTGCTGTCACCAAGGGGAGGCCAGATGTTCCTATGGGTGATTCCTTGTGAGACGAATAAGCTTCAGGCGAGGAACTGGTTCCCTGGATGGTGGGACCCAACCCCGTTGCTGCGGCAATTCTTACACCACTTTATAGGTCGTTTGCCAAAACTGCCCAAAGCACAGGTCTAAAAACAGTCACAAAAATGTGTCTTCCCACAGGAACCATTGCTGGCTATACGAAAGCACCAGCGAATGACGAAGGTGTGGCAGAGGGCGTCTACTGTCTAATACATTTTGGCTGGAAAAGTTCCTGTCATCTGGGAAAGCTGGAAGGTATGTGTGTATAGGACACACTGGAGTTGTCCAGCTGCCATTTCCCATCACGTTGCAGGAGTTCCAGAGTGACCACTGCGGCTGGAGCTATCCCAGTACAGCGTACGGTAAAAACAGACAGACAGTGCCATTGTTTGGCCAGCCTCACATTTCCTGGCTTCCTCTCTCCTTTCTGTCTCACATACACAAAAGTATTGCATACCAGATAACACTGAAAATGATACTGCAATGCATTGTAGTCACATGACCCTGGAAGCACGCCGCATGACCTGATGGAAGAGTTCCATTAATACAAGGAATGCAATAAACATCTATAGGTTTTGTTTGAATCTGATGACACTGTAGATAGAAGACCTCTGGGGGATGCATTGTTACACAGTTATGTATTCTGTATTTACCAGAAATGTGGCCCTGCCCTGGCTTCACTGTGCCAGACCACTTGTATGCGTAGATTCCTGCTCGTGAGTCATCACTGCTGAAACTGCATGTCAAACACTTTACATAAATAATATTGCTGTCTTTAAGACCCTTCCTGAGTTATTTTCAAACCGGGTTTCCCCAAAAATAAGACACGGTCTTATTTAAATTTTTGCTCCAAAACATGTGCTAGGGCTTATTTTCAGAGGATGTCTTATTTTTTGGGGAAACACAGGTAGTTTTCCTATACAAAATGTATGTATATACTGCATGCTATGCTGAAACACAAGCAGCATGCACAGAGCTTGTGGTTTGTAGATATTGGCTCTCACAAGAAATTGATTCTGCTGATCATGTGGGTAAGAGTCTATTTCTTGCAGACATAGAACTTTGTCATGCTCCCCAGAGCTATGATAGGATAAGCTGTGTGTCCGGGGAAGAGGAAAAGAGGTGAAGTGCTGCTGATGCTTATCAGGACAGGTCAGGAGAGCTGGCTCCAACAAAAACACAAATTGCCTGACACATATACAGGACTGTAGAACTGCTCTCCTGTATCCAGGCTTTGTATTGAGTGTGACTTGCTGGTGTCATGTGGGCTGATGCTAGGACTTACATTCGGGGGATGTCTTCTATTTCAAGCATGCTAGGAATTCCTGCTAGGACTTATTCTCAGGGGATGTCTTACTTTATGGGAAACATGGTATTGTCAGTCTCTTTTGGATTGAACGGTGACCTTGTCTGCACTAAATGAAATCACAAAAGTTCTTCCATTGCTTGCAAGGCTTAATTCTCCATCTGATGATGGAAGAGTGGTTGAGATTCTTGTTACAAACATCCTTTTAGCTCTGTTTGTTGAGTGCCGTACTTTTCGGCATAGAAGATGCACTTCTTCTTCCCCAACATGGGGAGAAAAAGTTGCTGCCTCTTATTTGCCAAATACAGGGAGTCTCAGACTTACAAATGCTTGGCGATACGAGTTGCTGACCTGGCGCAATGTCAGAGACTCCTGGCATTGTCCCCATGTATCCTCTGCGGCCTCCATGTTGTCCTCCAAACACCTCCTGAATAATTGTAAGTAGTGGCAGCATGGCTGACCTAATCCATTGGAGCCCACGGTGATCAGAGACCTTTTCTCTCCCTCAGTGCTCCCCTAGTGCAGTCTTCTGCTGATGACGCGATCAACAGAAGCTGGCACTAAGGGAGCAGTGAGGGAGAGAAGAGGTCTCTGATCACTGTGGCCTCCAATGGATTAGGTGAGCCGTGCTGCCGCTGCTTTTGTTTATTCAGGGGTAGTAAAAGAGGACACGGGGGGGGGGGGGGAGCAGGAGTAACATGGGGGACAGATGAGGACAAATGGGGACAGAAAAGGACACATGGGGGACAGAAGGGGACAATAATTTGGGAAAACATCTACAAGACACTCCTGGACCATGGATGCACTAGATTTAATTTTTTTCCCCTCCGTTTTTTGCCCTCTAAACCTAGGTGTGTCTTGTAGTCTGGAGAGTCTTATATGCAGAAAAATACAGTCATTTCTCATCTGTTTAGCTATAACCAGGGCCAGATTTAGCCCTTGGAACAAGCCTAGAGGCGCCAGTATCTTAAGAGGCAGCTCAAAATGTTGAAGTGGCGCTGCCTACACTGACCCCGGAGCTGAATGGGTAGACTGGATAGGGCTGTCCATCCAGTCCACTCATCCAGCTCGCAATGCTCTGGTGATGGTGAAATCAGCGTGGCTCCAGAATAATGGGCGTGGACATGCCAAGCAGGGAATGGGGGGGGGGGGGTGAGAGGTTGAGCTGAGCACCCAGCACGCTTGCAGTGGTGTGTTGCAGGCAAACCAACAAACCTGCATTTGTGTCAGGATTTGCAGGATCGCATGGCTGAGTCCCAATAGAGCCAACAAAGTCTTGCCACTTACTGTCCCTCAGAGGAGCTTACAATCTAATACCTGCCAAAGTCATATGTGCAATTATCTTTATATTTATGGGATATGAGAGAAAACTGGAGTGCATAGAAGAAACCCAACTGTTTTTATGTCTGGAGGAAACCGCACACTACTTATGACCTGCATAATATTTCAACTGTGAAACACGGTGGTGGTGACACCATCATGCTGAAGAGAGGTTTTCCACCGGCAAGGACTGGTAGACCAGTCAGGGTCAAGTGATTTCTGACCAGACAAACTACAGGGATATCCTTCAAGAAGACCTTCCCAAGACTACTCAGGATACCAAATGGGCACATCTGATGAATTCCCTTATAATTATGTACTAAATATCAAAAATCAGTATTATAATGTCTGGTTGCTGTGCTGATTCTCTTCTCAGTCATTCAGCATCAGTATGTGAATCAGGTATTTCAGACTCTGCTGGTTGTCCTTAACCTTGCATGGCTGAGTCTCACTAGAGCCAAAAGATCAGCAGGATAACCAGGAAACTAGCGTTAAAAGCGGACCTGAACACAGAACTTTCTCTCTGCTTTAAAAGATACGCTTAACCACCTTTAAAAACATTTCTTTGTTACAGCTGATACAGGTCATGCAATAAATCTGCAGTGTGTCGACGTCCTGCTTTCATGGAAGCAGACATTGTTAACATCCTGTGTTTACAAATTAGCTGTTCTGCCATGGCAGGAGAGATTCCTGAGATGACACAGCTGAGAGATCAAACAACGGTGGTGATTAGTCACAGATGGGGGGAATACATACATACAGTGTGAATTTCTCTCGGTTTTCAGTCTGTCCTGTGAAAGAGTTCAGGTCCACATTAAAAAAATAAAAATGGCGGCCTCCAAACGCCCCTCGTTTTAGGTTTACGTATAAAATATATAATCCAATCCCTACCATTAATTTGCCAGTTAGGGCAAGCATTTAAGAAGACGGCAGCTTATGCGAATAGGTTAATGGAATATTTCAGCTGCATGTGATTAATCCAGTTTAAAATGATGGAAGCACGGGAGGCAGATGACACGTCAGATGATTGCTAAATGAGGGGCATTATCCCACCCTGCACAGCCTCTAAAATGAGTACCTGTCACTCTCCTGCTCCTATGCTTGATGTAATAAGCCAACACTTATTTTGGAAGAGAGAGCGAGAGAAAACCCCAGTCATTTATGACACAACAGCATCTCTCTATTATGGGGTATCTGCTCTTCAGATGATGTGACAGCTCGGAGGAGAGAAGCGGCTGAGAGTTCTTGTAAAAACCCATTAAGGACTTTTACACTAAAGCTCGTAATGCCCCGTTTTGAAGGGCTGGGAGGATTAGGCTGCTTTCTCGTGATGTACAGAGTAGCCAAGAGACATGCAGACAGAGGAAGCTGGAAGTTGTGACGGACATGAACAGAAATACACATTTTTGTTGTACAGTAACCCCCCCCCCCCCTCCATGGCAGATAAAAGGCGTCTGGTCCCATCTCAGAACGATCTCTTTTCTGTCCTGTTATGGGTCTGTAGAATACTGGATCACAGCTTACAAATAAGACAATACCATGGGGGCAGACTTTGTGAAAGTTTCAGCGGCTACCTAAACAAAAATAAAACTTTCCTGGCTTCAGTTCAAAGGTAAAGCCTGATAAAGTGGGCCTGAACTCTTGCATAGGACAGAAAGAAAGCAGATACATGTACCCTGTATGTATTGTATTGTATCAGCAGTGTTATTGTGGGAGACATCTCAAGCTCACTCCAACCTGAATTATCGCAAATTCTTTCTGTTTTAGGAAAGCAAACTTTTGTTTTTCTTAACATTTTAGTAAGGGGGCTTTTAGGACCATTGTAGTCCCTTACACACCCCAATGAGTTCTGGGTCACCATGAGCTTGCTGGTTAGTCTGTGCCTCTCGTATTCACAAGCCCTATTCCATAGAGCCAAATTAATCCATGCCATGCACTGATGAGGATCAAACAATCTGAAACAGTCTGTATGCATGTTCGATTATTATGGCTCTGTATAAATTAACAAGCTGACACATCATTGCATTCCAGCGGTTCTGGAGGTGTGTTTAGCTTCTAAGGGTACAATGGTTAATTTGCATATATTCAGCAGTGTTGCTTTGGGAGACATCTCAAGCTCACTCCAACCTGAATTATCGCAAATTCTTTCTGTTTTAGGAAAGCAAACTTTTGTTTTTCTTAACATCTTAGTAAGGGGGCTTTTAGGACCATTGTAGCCCCTTACACACTCCAATGAGTTCTCGGTCACCATGAGCTTGCTGGTTAGTCTGTGCCTCCTGTATTGAGAGAGGTTAGCTTATCTAATTTCCCCCCTCATTTGTGTCTCATCACAACTGCAATTTGATCTCTCAGCTGTGTCAGCTAGCTGCCTTGGCAGAGCAGCAAATTCGTAAACACAGGATGTTAACCTTATATCTGCTTCAATGAAAGGAAGGAAGGAAGGAAGTAGATACACTGCAGATTTATTGCAGGATTTGTATGAGCTGTTACAAAGAAATAGTAAGGGAAGAAGAAAAGACAATCGAGAGCCCCCGATAGTGTATTACTGTGATACAGTTGGCATAAAAAATGATAAGAATTATACTCACAAGTCTGGGTTGCCGGATCCAGGCAACCACTTAAATAGCGGACGAGGAAATTAGACCTGTCCTCGCTCAGGTTAAAAAAGTCGCTCTCCGTAGGCAGGAAAAAGAGGGCAAAAAGCCCATCCACCAGGTGGATCAATCGTAATGTGTTATACAGAGGCGCCAATAGAGTAAAAAGATTGCCAATTAAAATCAATAAAATTGTGGGCGGTAGGGGTAAACCTCCTCGTCCAACAACAACACACACTAGTGCAATTTTGTGTATAATTAAAACACATTTAATAATACTCCCAATAAAATGTACAGTTTGCAACGCGTTTCACGGGTCCCAAGCCCGCTTCCTCAGGCAAAAAACTTCTACAGCAGGAGCAACTGAAATATATAAAACAAGAACAACAGGGAAGAGGAGAGGAAAAGAAGACCATATGTAAAAACAACCCAAAAATTCACAAATCCAAAATATCGTCAAACATTGTCGAAATTGGGAAGTGTGCAACTAACCAATGTTACCGTGTCTAGCATCATAACTTTTTCCCCACCCTGTCACACACTGAACGAGCAAAATGTAACACATACAGCCCCAAGAATTGTTCGGATCAACATTGACCATAACTAAACTCACATACAGTCGCTCTCTTTTAATTTAATTTTATTTGAATTATAATAACTTTCTAAAATTTTTTTTAATCTTTTAATTGATCCCTTTTATTTTATATATATACATATATATATATTTTTATATATTTTTTTATTTTTTCGTTTTATTCCAACTTCCCCTAACTGAATGTTCCCCACGTTTCACGAATATCAAAAGTGAAGACCCACTCAGGATGTGTTTAATGTATCACCGTGCCCTAGGGGCTCTGGGCCCTCCACGTCGAACTACCCCATTTGGAAAGGGATGACTCCCGTATATACGTGCTTAAGTGAACTAGGTGTACATGTAATGTTTGCACATATAGTATGTATATCCCTGTATGTTTATACAAATGCACGATTTTCTGTATGTACATATCTTTGCATTCTGTATTCCGTTTGCTTATCTCATATGGCAATAGGAGAAATGTTATTCACCTTCCCCCCCAATCCTTCTCCCCCCTCCCACCACATAACACCGGCAGCCCCTCCCCCCCCTCCACCCACCTCCCCCCCCCCTTTTTCTTTCCCCCCCCATGTTACAAAGAAATGTTTTTCTTTAAAGGTTATTGTGCTTTTGCTTATATTTTAGAGCAGAGAAGAAGTTCTGAGTTAAAGAGGAACTCCAGTGAAAATAATGTAATAAAAAAGTATTATGTATAAATGATTTAGTCAGTGTTTGCCCATTGTAAAATCTTTTAATTCCGTGATTTACATTCTGACATTACATGGTGCCATTTTTACTGTGGGCAGGTAATGTAGCTGCTGCATGTTTTTTGGCAGTTGGAAACAGCTGTAAACAGCCATTTCCCACAATGCAACAGGGTTCACAGACCGGAAACTGCCAAGAGTACGTACTCAGAATTTCTTTGTGGGAAGGGTTTCACTAAAATATCAGCCATACAGCGCCCCCTGATGGTCTGTTTGTGAATAGGAATAGATTTCTCATGTAAAAGGGAGCATCAGCAACTGATTGGGATAAAGTTTAATTCTTGGTCGGAGTTTCTCTTTAAAAGGTCTGCTTTAACTGCTTTGGCAAACAGTTACTCAAATAAAAGAATACATAGATCAGAGTCAGTACAGGAATACAATCATGGTCATGTACCGTAACCAACAACAAGTTGACATGCACAGATACACATTAAAACGGCAACAGGCAATTTTAACTGCTGGCAGAGGTATCAACCAGTTGTGGTCAGCTTGCCAGCTATAGACTGTCTCAAGCGCAGTTCCTGCCATCAAAGGGCCGCATATTTACAGAATCTCTAACTATTTGCAATATCAAAACAAAGCCAGCAGGCCTGTTAAAGGACAACTGTAGTGGGAAGGATATGGAGGCTGCCATATTCATTTCCAATTGATTGGCTGTCCTGTTATTTTATGCCTCTAGAACTTTTATTCTTGGACCCGGAACATGCAGCCCAAAGGCGGCAGAAAGCGGCCGTGCACAAATTGCAAACGCGCTGCGTGCATCGCTTTGGGGCGATTGAGTTGTAATTCTTAATGTTAAACGGGAGTCGAAACAAAATCGCGGCAAAATATTGATGCAAAATCATGATTCGCGATTTGCGTTCTGAGTGTGTACTGACCCTAAAAGTTCTTTTAGAGGGAACCTAAACAGAGGTATATGGATTTTTCCTTTTAAAATAATACCAGTTGCCTGACTCTCCTGCTGATCCTGTGTATTTAATACATTTAGCCACAGCCCCTGAACAAGCATGCAGATCAGGTGCTCTGACTGAAGTCAGACTGGATTAGCTGCATGCTTGTTTCAGGTGTGATTCATCCAGTACTGCAGCCACAGAGATTAGCAGGGCTGACAAGCAACTGGTATTGTTTAAAAGAAAATCACATCCCTCTCAGTTTAGGTTCACGTTAAAGAGAATCTGAAAGTTATATCCTAGGAGATAATTTAGGTGAAAAAAATCAATTGCATGTGGGCCAGTGTGCGATGCGATTTGCAAGCAGCATAAGAGCCTACTGTCCCGCATTGCACCATTCCATACATTTAGTAACATGCGGCGGACTACGCCAACAAGGCATCCGGAGTGACCCCACCGCAACAAGCCTTACCCCTCGGTCATGTGCACACTGCCGGACAGGAAACAGCACGCAAAGAGCACCATCTGCGCATGCGCACTGCTACCGTAGAAAACGACTCACTTGCATTGCGCGGTAACGCACTGCAGCCTTTGCGTCAGCTGGACCACTTCAGACCATCGCAGGAGCTGTAACATGTCCCATTGACTTACATGGCCCCCGCAATGAGCTGCGGTGGGGGGAGAGTACCGCAATGACACACCATAAGTGTGAAAGGGACCTTAACCACTTCGTCCACAGGTCAGTAGATATACGTCCTCTGGGACTTCATCTAAGCCACAGGTCAGTAGAATCTACTGACCTGTATTGAAGCAGTATTGTGCAGGATTGGGCTTGCTCCTGTGCACATTTCTGGCACTATCTGATGCAGGACTAATTGGTGAACAGGAATATAAGTTTCCTGAGCTAATGACATTGATTTTTACCATTAAAAATACTTTTATTTTCTCATTCATAGTGAAAAACACACTCTGTAGCATTATTTCAGAATCAAATATCTTCAACATAAATTGTGACAGGAACATAATCTAAGTTTTGTGATAAACAGTAGAAACAGCCAAACAAAATGTGTGTTTTTTATCTACAGTAGCACTTTTTATTTTTAAACGGGAATTGGTAAAACTGAGAAATACATGTTTTTTCTATTTTTTTCTTTGTTTTACAATTAAAATTCATAGAAAGCAAAATTGTTTGAGGGAAAAAATGGCATACTATGAAAGCCTAGTTTGTCTTGAAAAAAACAATATATATTTCATTTCTGTGTCATAAGTAGGGACAAAGTTATTTCTGATTAAATAGGGACATAACTAAACTGTCAAAACTGCTCTGGTCAATATGTTGAAAACAAGGTCTGGATGCGAAGTGGTTAAACAACAAAGCAGCACATCCTGCCATTGCAATGATATGTATGTGGTAAGCAATGCACAAGGACAGGTGATCGGTGTCAGGCTTTCCATTATAACTGACTAATACAAACATAATTCTTACTGGTATCCATACAAGACGCTTCCCCTTCAATACTACTAGTTAAAGGGGCACTACAGCGAAAAACTAAAATTTTATAGATGTGCAAACATAGT
This sequence comes from Hyperolius riggenbachi, assembly GCF_040937935.1. Taxonomy (NCBI): domain Eukaryota; kingdom Metazoa; phylum Chordata; class Amphibia; order Anura; family Hyperoliidae; genus Hyperolius; species Hyperolius riggenbachi. The sequence continues at coordinate 41,118,676 of NC_090657.1, read as the reverse complement.
ACAAATAAGAAGTACATTTTTTTCCGGAGTAAAATGAGCCATAAATTGCTTATCTCCTATGTTGCTGTCACTTACAGTAGGTAGTAGAAATCTGACAGAAGCAACAGGTTTTGGACTAGTCCATCTCTTTATAGGGGATTCTCAAGGTTTTATTTATTTTCAAAAGCACATAGTGAATGGCAGTTGCTCTATTCAACTGCAAAAAAAACTGTGTAGGGAGCCAGCATCATTGTTTAAATCTTTTTTCAGGAATATCTTTATAAAGAATAAAAGCCTTGCTGAGAATCCCCTATGAAGAGATGGACTAGTTCAAAACCTGTCGCTTCTGTCAGATTTCTACTGCCTACTGTGACAGCAACATAGGAGAAAAGTAATTTATGGCTCATTTTACTCTGGAAAAAAATGTACTTCTTATTTGTCTATGTTTGCACATATTTTAAATCTTAGTTTTTCGCTGTAGTGCCCCTTTAAGAAAAACCATTACAAAATACTGACCGGAATTTCCAGGCATCCATCCACCGCAGAAATAGGCGTTCACGTTCCATGATCTGGTATGGATGATAGATCTAATAAAGCTAGGACCCCTGACTCACCTCCAGGTGGGATATGAACAATGACAATATGAACCGATATTGTACATTATGGGGGCATTTATAACCTGCACGCTGCGTTGTGCAATACCACTACATGTAAACTCACTGCTCTTACAATTGTATGGGAATGTGAACATCTGCATTGTAATGGAAAGTCTTCCTAACGCACTTCTGGATAACATTACCAAAATGTGTGCGTTCCATAGGCATTAACCATGCTAAAAAATAAAGAGTGCGTTTTGATGCGAACAACAGTGCAAGTTGCATTATACATGCATTAAGCAATGTACGTAGTGTGAAAGAACACAACCACCTTTACATTCTTTCTTGTCATTTACGCTTTTTATTGGCCCTATTCCATTTATCTGTTAGAATCTGTAGCAGTTATAAAGAAAACCTGAGATGAAGAACAACTCAGGATATATACTTTGCTGGGGCTCCTTCCAGCCCCCTAGAGTCCATCTGGTCCTCAGATTCTGTTTGGTCCCCTGTTCTCCCCACAGTCTGGCCAGGGGTGGCTGGATAGTGTAATGGTTAAGGGCTCTGCCTCTGACACAGGAGACCAGGGTTAAAATCTCGGCTCTGTCTGGTCAGTAAGCCAGCATCTATTCAGCAGGAGACCGTAGGCAAGTCTCCCTAACACTGCTACTGCCTACAGAGCGCGCCCCCCCCCCCTGGGGCGCTTTGAGTCCCCCAGGAGAAAAGCGCAATATAAGTGTTTGTCTTTGTTTTTTGGCCTGATAAGTTTCCCAGTCGTGGGCCACTGCGCATGCGTGGTTATGGTGCCCCCCTGATTAGGTTGTGCCAGCTACGGGAGCGTGATCGTATGGGCCCATGGCCAGGATCATGCAAGCCCGGACCAAAGGGAACCGAATGGAATTAGAGGCACCACGCAGACTACAGGGGGCTGGAGATGGAGGGGCCCCAGATGAGTATTAATCCTGAGGTGCGCTCTTTAAATATGTTTTATAGTGGATTCTGGCCCTCATTTTCTATGTATTTCTATTAAGCTATCGAGGGGAGGTGGTGCACAACATCATCACTTGCCTTTGTGTCTGATATACTGTATATGGGAGTGTTGCAGAATTGTGGGGGTTTTCGGTACACCACCATGAGTGCAAGGAGACCACTGGGGTGGCTGTTTTACCCCTTAAAATATAAAGCAACAATAAAACTGTATTTACTAAAAAGGTAGCTTTTGTCGGTTTCTGCTCTGTACCCAATGTTAAAGTGAAATATATCCAAGAAAGAAAGAGCAATTTTGAAGGTAGTGGATATCATTTCACAGGACTAAAAAACACCATTTAAAAAGACTAATAGAATGTATTCAATTAATCAGAATACCAACTTTTACAACTATTTTCCTGGTTTCAGCATTAGAAACACTATCTATATATTGCTGTGTATTAGTATGTAACCCTAACATCTGAGTGATTCTTAGCCTAAGCCGTTTAACCATTTGGAATGCTCCTCCAAGACATCCTGGGAGACCTGGCATTTTCACTAGTTCACGTCTCAGAAACTAACATTCCACAGAGCTACACCTGACAGGATTTAAGAGATCGTCACTAGTGATAAATCTCAGAATGTAAAATCGGGGTAAGGGAAGTTTTTTACAAAAGGTCGCATCATAGGCGTAATGAAAGTCGCATTCCACCACTCTCTTCCGGGCTCCCTCCTTCCGGCTTGAAAGAGGAAGCGCGATAGTCATGGAACGTAGCATTCATTATGCCTATGACGTGTAATGGAACGCAGACATACCAAAGACTTCTGGGTGAGTTAACCCCCCATTGCCTGTGGTCACACGTGAACTCATTAGACGTCATTTGAATTCCGAATTGGAGTAAATACGCTACTCAAAAGCCCATCTCCGGTTGGAAGTGTCAACAGGATTATTACCTAAACTGCAGTATAGATAAAACAACCACCTGTAAAATGCGATGATGATCTCTATGGCATTGTGATTTCCTGTTTTCACAGTGTTCCTCTCTGTTCTAAGTAAGCTGCATTACCTTAATGTCTGTGTATGTTTTATCTCTGCATGTTTTTCTTCAGCAAAGAGTACTAACTTGTTATAATATTGGGTGCCCATCTGCATGTACAAACCATTCTATGCCATCAAAAAAGGTCGCTATGCTTCCTAAAGCTACGACAAGACATTATACATCCTTTTACCCTGCAACCTTTCATAATCACCCTGGTGGGATCATACTGTCACCCATATGATCCTGACATAGATCAATGGGGACAATTCAGACTGCAGAAATGAAGCTTATTTTTTGACCGAAAAAGGGTTACTTTAGTGTTTATATAGTGCCAACATCTTCCGAGCACTTTACAGAGTACATAGTCTTGTCACTAGCTGTCCCTCAGAAGAGCTCACAATCTAATCCCTACCATAGCTACAGTGGTTTGCAAAAGTATTTGGCCCCTTGAAGTTTTCCACATTTTGTCATATTACTGCCACAAACCTGAATCATTTTTATTGGAATTCCACATGAAAGACCAATACAAAGTGCTGTACACGTGAGAAGTGGAACGTAAGTCATACAGGATTCCAAACATTACAAAAAAATAAATAACTGCACAGTGGGGTGTGCGTAATTATTCAGCCCCCTTTGGTCTGAGTGCAGTCAGTTGCCCATAGACATTGCCTGATGAGTGCTAATGACTAAATACAGTGCATCTGTGTGTAATCTAATGTCAGTGCAAATACAGCTGCTCTGTGATGGCCTTAGAGGTGGTCTAAGAGAATACTGGGAGCAACAACACCATGAAGTCCAAAGAACACACCAGACAGGTCAGGGATAAAGTTATTGAGAAATTATAAGCAGGCGTAGGCTACAAAAAAAGATTTCCAAAGCCTTGAACATCTCACAGAGTACTGTTCAAGCGATCATTCAGAAATGGAAGGAGTATGGCACAGCTGTAAACCTACCAAGACAAGGCCGTCCACCTAAACTCACAGGCCGAACAAGGAGAGCGCTGATCAGAAATGCAGTCAAGAGGCCCATGGTGACTCTGGACGAGCTGCAGAGATCTACAGGTCAGGTGGGGAAATCTGTCCATAGGACAACTATTAGTCGCACACTGCACAAAGTTGGCCTTTATGGAAGAGTGGCAAGAAGAAAGCCATTGTTAACAGAAAAGCATAAGAAGTCCAGTTTGCCACAAGCCATGTGGGGGACACAGCACACATGTGGAAGAAGGTGCTCTAGTCAGATGAGAACAAAATGGAACTTTTTGACCACAATGCAAAACGCTATGTGTGGCGGAAAACTAACACTGCACATCACTCTTAACACACTTCCCATTGTCAAATATGGGGGTCTTCAGCAGGGACAGGGAAGCTGGTCAGATGGGAAGATGGATGGAGCCAAATACAGGGCAATCTTGGAAGAAAACCTCTTGGAGTCTGCAAATGAATTGAGACTGGGGTGGAGGTTCACCTTCCAGCAGGACAATGACCCTAAACATAAAGCCAGGGTAACAATGGAATGGTTTAAAACAAAACATATCTATGTGTTAGAATGGCCCAGTCAAAGTCCAAATCTAAATCTAATCGAGAATCTGTGGCAAGATCTGAAAACGGCTGTTCACAAACGCAGTCCATCTAATCTGACTGAGCTGAAACTGTTTTGCAAAGAAGAATGGGCAAGGATTTCAGTCTCTAGATGTGCAAAGCTGGTAGAGACATACCCTAAAAAAGACTGGCAGCTGTAATTGCAGCAAAAGGTGGTACTACAAAGTATTGACTCAGGGGGCTGAATAATTACGCACACCCCACTTTGCAGCTATTTGTAAAAAATGTTTAGAATGATGTATGATTTTCATTTCACTTCTCCTATGTACACCACTTTGTATTGGTCTTTCACGTGGAATTCCAATAAAATTGATTCATGTTTGTGGCAGTAATGTGACAAAATGTGGAAAACGTCAAGGGGGCCGAATACTTTTGCAAGCCACTGTAAATATGGCCGCCCCCATATCCCTCTCACTTCAGGTGTGCTTAAACTCACACTGGAAATGGGTGGATTAAAGCAACCCCTTTAAAAGTTAAATATTTTGTATGGATGCATACTTTAAAGGATACCCGAGGTGAAAATAAACGAATGAAATAAACTATTGTAACTATCCTTTTCCTAAAAATGACTTTTTAAGATATTCCACAGTTTTATATTTAAATCTACTTTTTAAGTTTTTACTGTTTTATTGTTTTGCCCAATGACACATTCATTGAAGTATGCCAGTGTTAAAATTTATTAACTATTGAGTCTTCTTATCTATTTCCTGCAGAAGCAATTTTCTGCTAGAAAAGTGTGACCCTTGCTGATAAGAAATTACAACTCTAAAACAATGTAGTCTGACCCAGTCCTGACTCAGACAGGAACGGCCACTTATATACCTGATGTTTAATCCCCCTGGCGGTCTATTAAAATCCGCCAGGGGGCAGCAGAGCAGGGTTTTTTTTAATTATTTTTTTTAAATCATGTAGCAAGCCCAGGGCTCGCTACATGATAGCCGCTGTGCAGCGGCATCCCCCACCCTCTTCGATTGCCTCCGGCGATCTCCGATCAGGAAATCCCGTTCAAAGAACGGGATTTCCTGGAGGGCTTCCCCCGTCGCCATGGAGACGGGCGGCATGACGTCACCGACGTCACTGGGAGTCCCGATCTACCCCTCAGCACTGCCTGGCACTGATTGGCCAGACAGCGCACGGAGTCTGGGTCGCGGCGGCGGCTAATCAGCGCGGCGGCGATCAGAGTGCACACGCAGCTAGCAAAGTGCTAGCTGCGTGTTGCAAAAAAAAAGTATGCAAATCGGCCCAGAAGGGTCTGAGAAATCCTCCTGCGCGGCATACTGCCAGGGAGGTTAACTCTTTCAAGCAGAGAAAGAAAAAAATGGAACACAGTATAGCAAGTTGTGTATTTGGCGCTGTACATACCCATGTCTATCTCATCAGGTCACATGCCACCTAGAGTATCCTTTAGGGTTACTAAAGCATAAATAAAAAAAAAAAATAATCAGTTCAACTTACCTGGGGCTTCTTGCAGCTCCCTGGAGTCATGTGCCCACACTGTCCTTCTCATTCCCTCCATTGAGCAACAGCAACCCCCTCAAAGGGGGGGAGCGCTTTGCGCATGCTCAGCAGCGATTGTTCAGAATTACGTAAGCGCTGAACGTTCCCAGCTGTGGGAGGCAGCTTAGCAGGGGTCACCGCCACTGACCAGAGGGTCTCGGATGGATGGCGCGGTAACAGGTGGACTCCAGGGGGCTGCAAGAAGCTCCAAAACTAATTTTTGATTTTTCCCTTTAGACTTCATTTAAAGGGGACCTTAACAGAGGGATATGGATGCTTCCTTTTAAACAATACCGGTTGCCTGGCAGTCCTGCTGATCTCTTTGGTTGCAGTAGTGGTTGAATCACACACCTGAAAGAAGCATGCAACTAATCCAGTCTGATTTCAGTCAAAGCACCTGATCTGCATGCTTGTTCAGGGGCTGTGGCTAAAAGTATTAGAAACACTGGATCAGCAGGACAGTCGGGCAACAGGTATTATTTTAAAAGGAAAAATCCATATCCTTCTCAGTTTAGATTCCCTTTCAGGGGTTATTCATTCTGCACACATTACTCATCAATCCATCTTTCAGAGTTTCTCCAGCCTTGCTAGTCCTTCTCTCTGGGAGCTGGAGAGCCCAATCATGTGGAATCCATAGCCCGAGGCCTGCAGTTTGTTTTGGCCAGGAAGTTTGTGTTTTTGGTGATATTTTAACAACAAACAGTGTGGGGTATTCTACTTGTCCGCTATAAACACGATTCCCCCCTTGTGGAATGCTAAAATCATTTATAATCACCTCTGTTTAAGGATCTAACTGGTAGCATAGTGAGCCTTCAGCGCCTGCATAGCCTGCACACATCGGCATTTTAGAGAAAATAAGGACTACGCTGTCACCGTGATCAAAGCAGATCGGTGACATTCTGCTAATTGGTGCCACACACACACGCAAATTAGTTGTATAAATATGTGGTTTTCTCTATGAGCAAACTGCCACAACTGTATGTTTCCTTTTCTGTGCCTTCAAAAAAGACAGATGTTAACTTACCTAAATACTAAAATGCAATAAAAATTATAAAAAGAGGCACACAATGATCACTTTAAAGAGTGCAAAGTGTCTAAAACAGAGGTGCCCACACTTATTCAGCTTGTGAGCTACTTTTTAAAATTAGCAAGTCATAATGATCTATGTACAATTTTAGGAGCATAATTGTATATACAGAATGGAAAATGTAGCGCAGTCGGGATTTACCATGAAGCCCTTTGTGATCTACTGGTAGATCGCGATCTACCCAATGGGCACCCCTGGTCTAAAAGAATGACTGTAAAATTCCTAAATGTGAAAAACAAAAGTTTGCTTTCTTAAAACAGAAAGAATTTGCAATAATTCAGGTTGGAGTGAGCTTGAGATGTCTCCCAGTGCATCACTGCTGAATATATGCAAATTAACCATTGTTATCCTTAGAAGCTAAACACACCTTCAGAACCCCTGGAATGCAATGATGTGTCATCTTGTTAATTTGTACAGAGCCATAATAATCCAACATGCATACAGACTGTTTCGGATTGTTTGATCCTTATCAGTGCATGGCATGGATTAATTTGGCTCTATGGAGTAGGGCTTGTAACATCACTTGTAACACACAAATTAATCCATGCCATGCACTGATGAGGATCAAACAATCTGAAACAGTCTGTATGCATGTTGGATTATTATGGATCTGTACAAATTAACAAGCTGACACATCATTGCATTCCAGCGGTTCTGGAGGCGTGTTTAGCTTCTAAGGATAACAATGGTTAATTTGCATATATTCAGCAGTGAAGCATTGTGGGAGACATCTCAGGCTCACTCCAACCTGAATTATTGCAAATTCTTTCTGTCTTGAAGAGACTCCGTAACAAAAATTGCATCCTGTTTTTTATCATCCTACAAGTTCCAATAGCTATTCTAATGTGTTCTGGCTAACTGCAGCACTTTATACTATCACTGTCTCTGTAATAAATCAATGCATCTTTCCCCTGTCAGACTTGTCGGCCTGTGTCTGAAAGGCTGCCAAGTTCTTCAGTGTTGTGGTTCTGCTATGAACTCCCCCTTCCAGGCCCCTCTCTGCACACTGCCTGTGTGTTATTTAGATTAGAGCAGCTTCTCTCTTCTCTCTTATCTTTTACAAGCTGGATAAATCGTCCTCTGAGCTGGCTGGGCTTTCACATACTGAGGAATTACAAACAAGGGCAAAGCTGTTTGCAGGAAGAAAAGAGCAGCCTGAAACTTCAGTGCATGGGGGAAAGAAACACACAAATGATCTCTTGAGATTCAAAAGGAATGCTGTATACAGCCTGCTTGTGTATGGATGTATTTTCTATGTGTGGACATGCTGTACATCAACCTACTTCCTGTTTTGGTGGCCATTTTGTTTGTTTACAAACAAACTTTTAAAAACTGTTTTTAACCACTTTTAATGCGGCGAGGAGCGGCGAAATTGTGACAGAGGGTAATAGGAGATGTCCCCTAACGCACTGGTATGTTTACTTTTGAGCGATTTTCACAATACAGATTCTCTTTAAGAAAGCAAACTTTTGTTTTTCTTAGCATTGTAGTAAGGGGGTTTTAGGACCATTGTAGTCCCTTACACACTCCAATCAGTTCTGGTTCACAATGACCTTGCTGGTTAGTCTGTACCTCTAAATGTGAAACATATTCTTGTGAATGATGACCTTTGAGAGTCCACGAAAAAATGCCTAAGGTTGGGGTCACACTTGCAAAAATTGGTTGTTTTCCCACACTGCCAAAATGCACATAAATGCTTTCAAAATGCACAATCACAGCTCAGTGGGAGTGATATGCATTTTTGTGTTGTGGAAAATAAGAAAAGGCAGTGTTGCTTTTTATTGTGCGACATGTGCAATTCCCTATTGCCAAGAGTTAGCTGCTCGCAGCTGGCTGCCAGTCAAAACTGCAGTTTCCTCTGCAGAAAACCGCTGCCATTTTTTCCTTGGACTCAAGAGTGCCCCCTGCCTAGACTGGAAGCTGAGCAGTTGCTAGGGGCAACACAGTTTTGTTTTTTTTAATCTTGCATTTGCACTTCTCTGTAGTTAAATGTTTTAAAGCAATTCTGAAGCCATTATAAAAAGAAAAACAGATACTCACCTAAAGAGAGGGAAGGCTCTGGGTCCTATTGAGCAGTGTTCCCCAACCCTGTCCCCAAGGCCCACAAACGGTGCATGTTTTGTGGAAATAGACAGAGGTAGTTAATCAGCTCTGCTGAGTCACTAATTACCCCACTTGTTCATGTTTGTGGGTTTCTGCAAAACATGTGCTGTTGGTAGGCCTTGAGAAGAGGGTTGGGGAACTGTGCTATAGAGCCTTCCCATTCTCTTCATGGTGTCCTCGTTCCCCCTGTAGGCTCCTCTGTTTAATATTTTGCCGCAGGATACTTCGGAAGTCTTTGGAAGCACTCCACTGGCGGCTCTGTACTGCGCATGCACGAGTGCGCAAGAGAGGATGCTCGTGTGTGCTCAGTACAGAGCGGCCCGTCTTCAGAAGGCCGAGTGCTTCAAAAGACTTCTGAAGCCAGCCCAACCCGGAAGAGACTGCTAACAGGGGAGCCTGCAGGGGAACCCGGGGACCTTGAGGAGACTAGAAAGGCTCGATAGGACCCAGAGCCTTCCCTCTCCTTAGGCGAGTATATGTTTGTTTGTTTTTTGTTTCTTTAAATTGCTTCAGGCTCCCTTTAAAGGGAAGGACTTAACACAATATGTTCTCTGCATTTTAAAACAGTGGCAAAATGACACGGTTTATGACCCGTCACTACTAAAGGAGCAAACACACTCACAATAAGCATCGCCAGTAATGGTAGTGATCAATTGTAAGGCTGACACTTCAAAAAACAAGCAACATATAGACATGTTGTTCAGGTACAGCTGAGTTCACCGTTCGGTGAGGTGGGACTACAAGGCAGCGCATGATACAGCAGCTTCTGGTAAAGGGGGGTTTAGTGCGAGAACAATGTACTGTATTTATCCATTGTTCCTTTTTTCTGTATTAAGGTACTCATACATCTAGTGATTTTGGCGACCAATCGACCAAATAGACAGATCTCTCAGCCAAATAGGCTGCCATAAACCGCAGGCTGATTCCCGATCAATTTCATCATGAGATATTTTGAGAATCAGTATTGTAACACTGCCTTGGCACCCCTGGATGCTGTACTCCTATTTTTTTATGTCCTCAGCCCCTGGTGCCAGTGAAATTATACACTACCTGTCCGCCGACCTCATTGTACATCTACAAGTGGGACACATGTGTGACATCACACGCGCCCGGCGTACTATGTGCCAGTACACACCTGGGGCCTGAATGTAGAAATAGGGCACAGACACTTTGCGCTGATAGCGTGACAGGTAAACTATAACTGCACAGGCGCGGGGGGAGGGGGGGGGGGGGGAGCGGCTGGGGGTTTCCGTCGCATTGTTTGCAGCTACCGTCACCCGACCAATCGAGCATGTTGGGCCAAGATTTTATAGCATGTCAGATCGATACTTGCAACCAATTTCCTCCCTAAATTGGTTAAATTGTCAATCAGGCATGCTCTTGGCAGCATTGGTTTGTGAGATGGAGACTCGCTATTCACTTGAAGGACGGTTTACCCTCCTTAGCAGTGGATCTAGCAGACTTAAAGGGACACTTAAGTCAAACAAAAAAAAAAATGAGTTTTACTCACCTATAGCTTCCAATAGCCCCCTGCAGCTGTCCGGTGCCCTCGCTGTCTCCCTCCGATCCTCTTGGCCCCGCCAGCAGCCACTTCCTGTTTCGGTGACAGGAGCTGACAGGCTGGGGACGCGAGTGATTCTTCGCGTTCCCAGACACATTAGCACCCTCTATGCTGCTATATGGTATATGATATATGCTATAGCAGCATAGATGGCGTTATTGTGGCCAGGAACGCGAAGAATCACTCCTGTCCCCAGCCTGTCAGCTCCTGTCACCGAAACAGGAAGTGGCTGCCGGCGGGGCCAGGAGGATCGGAGGGAGACGGCGAGGGCACCGGACAGCTGCAGGGGGCTATTGGAAGCCCTAGGTGAGTAAAACTCTTTTTTTGTTTGACTTAAGTGTCCCTTTAAGCTCAACACACACCATACAATCTTGGTTGCACAGATTTACCAAATCTATGTAGTTTAAGTGCCAACAGATTGAAAATACCTTGAATGATTAATAAGCTCTTCTACTACATGAAAGTGGTAATATTGAACAACAAAGATTGTATGGTGTGTGTTGAGCCTTATGTGAGTTACAAGAGAATTGGAGGACAGTTATGTCCAGCTATTGCCAATCCACCAGAAGAAAGACACGTGGTTCAAAAGCTAAATGACTGAGATGTGAGCAGTTGTGGAGATGGAAGTGCTGGTCATATTACAACTCCACCGTCGTCATGCTCTCTCAGCCCTCACCTACTGTAAATATGTCTGGAGACTAGAAAAGGATCATGGTGAAACAGGCAAGTACCAATTTTCGGCCAATCCGTATGGCTTTTTTGTAAAAATTTGGTAGTGGCTACTTTTAACCAGGCCCCTAGTTTCTTCAGGCCCTAGGCAACTGCCGAGGTTTGCCTTGTGGATGATCCAGCTCTGCTGTTAACAATTGATATACGGAGAGGGTAAATGGCTTTGGTTAGGACATTTGAATGAGAATGAATAAGGTTAAAATAACCTGAACTGTACTGATAAAGCTCTACACACTGACTTAATGCCATCTGGCATACCTAAATGTTTCTTGTTTATGCTTCTTTTTGCCAAAAGTACGAATGATCCTCTGATTTATACTACTTTGATACATTAAAGATATGATAGCAGCACCAGCAAACTAAAGAGACACAATACATAAAATGGCTGGAGGCAATGTTCTTGATCATTCACAATTTCCCTAAAAGCACTGGGGCAATAAATCTAGGGTTACAAACAGCCACTAGACCAAGACACGCCTAAATGGCAAATGCTCTTGCAAAGTTGTGGAAATAACCAAGTATGAAATATGGTGCCTGTTACAAATGGACATGTATTCTGTTGTTGAGCATCAACAAGACCTGCCATTTATCTCTCTGATGTAGCCATTAGAACAATGCAGGGACTATGATCAGCAATTAGCCTATGTCACAACTGTGTCACACAGCCTATGTTGGAAATTTTAAAAGCTGTCTGCATCGGGACTGAAATGTATGACATGTTTTCAGATGGATTCACTCCAATAATCAGCTATTTTGTGGACATGTTACTGGTGTAGCTAAAAAGCATGAGGCATGCGATAAGCGGGTCCACACATGCTGGGGTAACGTGAAATGCCTGTTATAAATATAACCCTGTGAGGTCAAACATTTCCCCAAAGAACTTAATACTTTGCATAGGAAAGAAATATGACGGTTGTCTCTTGTCTGCAGCAGTTCTTTCAGTTTAAAAATTACAGAGACAGAGGTATCTCAAAACACTATTCTAAATTCCTTAAAGCGCACATGAAGTGGCCAACAAAAAAAAAATTAAATGGTTGTAAGACACACCTGCATTACATAGTTACATAGTCAGTTTGATTGAAAAAAAAAAACAACAAAACGAAACATTCTAGACACACAATCGATATTAAGCTTACAGGTGTAGTTTCCCGGTTCTGATATTTTTCCCTTCTTAAAGAGAATATGTACTCTAAAATTCTTACACTAAAAAGCATACCATTCTATTCCTTATGTTCTTCTGTGCCCCTCTGTGCTGTTTCTGCCACTCCCTGCTGCAATCCTGGTTTGTAATTAACAGTTTTAGGCAGTGTTTACAAACAATAGACTGGCTTCTAACCAGAGTATCATAGGCTGAGAACAGCTTACTGTGTGACTCATGCAGAGCTTGGAGGGGGTGTGTAAAGCTTCTGCCAATGACAAGCAGTGCTGCACATTCCACACATTCCAGCCTCAACCCGACAGACACGACAGAGGAAAGGAGATAAGATTTATTACAGAGACAGTGCAAGTAGGAAAGGCTGCAGTAAGACAGACCACATTAGAACAGTAATAGGAACTTATAGGACAGAAGAAATAAGGCTCAAAAATTTGTTACAGAGTCTCTTTAAATAAAGGGGAAAAACAAGCTTTATGCCATAGGGAACTGACCTGCTTGAAAAAGAACCATAGAAGATAAGGTAAAGCGGCCCATCGATAACTGAACTCAACTCCCTTAATAATTGTGGGTGAATGCCTTCTGGGCCAGGTGCCTTATCTAACTTGATTTTATCTAAGCGTGCCTTCACACCTTCCTGTGTGTAGGAACAACCCAGAGCTGTATTATGGGAAAAAGTCACAAGGGCATAACCTTGGTAAAGTCAAAAGCAAACAATGCTTTTAACATTTTAGCTTTTTGGTCTTCTACAATTAAGATCCGACTGATCTTTTAAGAGCCCTATTTTCTTAACCTTCTTCCTTTTTGAATCTATGCATTTGTAAAACTTTTTGGGATTTAACTAGGCCACTAGGTGTTTAGCTTCCAATTTTGCAAGAATGATTACACGCTTTCCAGTCATGTGTGTTCTTTTCGTGGCTTATATGCCTTGCAACCCTGTTCCATTCTCAGATACACAAGATTCCTTCTGCCAGTATTTCCAGTAATACTTCCTCAGCCACAGCTCCTTACCAAAATGTGTTTGTTTTGATTAGTAAGTTATAGTAACGGTTCATTTTGGGAAATGTCCTAATGGCCTAGGGCAGGCTTTCTACTGCTATGTTAACCTCAGTTTTGGTAGAGGGAAGTTGTCTTAGCTCCCCCTTGCTGTTGGAAAGTTTCTCATATTTTCCAGGGTAATAAGAACCTTGATAGGGTTTCTTGTGCCTTCAGGGAGCCATATACTATACCTGCCATCGGTATCTGGGCCAAGGGACCTCCAGCCTTGCATGGGTTTTCAGTCATGTACTCCCAAATGCAGGTTATATTTTTGATGTCCTGGGCTGTGGTGGCATGTTGGTGTTAGGATGGCCGGGGGGAGATGACAACCGGGGAGATGACAACCAGGCAGAGGACTTTTTTGTTTGGACTGGAGAAACTGATACTGGATTACTGCTTCCAGGACTTTCTTGTAGGTGCTACCTTGGACTATAAGGAACAATATGGAAGATGAAAAGGCTGCTTTCTAAAGAATTTGTTGGGGGGGTGGAGGTAATGTCTTGCAACATCCTGTTTCACTTGGTGGTTTTATTGTGTGCCTGAATGTCCACTGCCCACCGGCAGGTGGCCATCTGGATAACTTGGACATCAAGGTGTGCAACCAAAACATATGCGTGGAACTGGCTTATGAAGGGAGCCAACTTATTGCCTTTGTTTGCAAAAGTTTACCTATGTTGAGGTGCATTTTTATTATTTGCACAGCTACAGACTCCCTAATTTAGAACTATAACCTTCTAACGGCTTCACCAGTTAGTATTCAATTTCAGTTTGCTGCTGATTTCATGGTGCTCCTGGTCTGACTCCCTATTCCTGAATCTTGATCGTTGTCATTGATTTAAATGTGAACCTGTGAATCTCCAAGAGAGCCAACAGACAAAACTTACTTCACTTCTGTCTGACCATAACTCAAGAATATTGAGTCTCTAAGTTCTGTAAGCCATGAAAACTATAGCAATGCTGTTTGTTAGCAAGCTTCAAGTATTACGGAAAATGATGTAATCAATGTTATGTTGTAGGAGCATCAAATCCTAACAAAAGAATAGCTGCCTGAAATGTAAAAGAATAATTTTTACAAATTTTGCCGTCAATCTTTGCATAGTTCAAATGGTTAAACGCCTTTATTCCAACTCAGTCACACACTCGCTACCCCCCCCCCCCCCTCCAAGCATAGGTGAGCGAGTTCTAGACACCTTGTGAGGTCTGTGTTGTGTAAGATGGAGATGTCAGAGTCAGTGCCTGGAGGGGGGGGGACTGATGACTGTCACTCAGGATAATCTTCCTCTCCAACTCTCTCACTCCTCTCTCCTCCACATGCTTGCCCTGGGCAAGTATCGATGATCTGCTCTCTGTCTACAAACTGCCGAGACTGTCTCTCCTCCCGCGCCCAGACCGCGGGCACAGGTGGGAAGCGATTACGCGCAATGTAGCAAGCATGGAGATTCGTGTGCATTTACAAGCAGTGCTCTTCACCAGTCTACTGCCAGCAGGATGCCATGACACTTACCAACATTATATAGCATGCAAAAACCTCCCACCTGATCCGCTCCCTTATAAATAAACGTGGCCGTGACAATGATGTGCAATCATTGTCTGAAACTTTCCTCACAAATCAGTGATGTAGGCCTGGAACCCACTAGGAGCCCCTTTCTGAGCACTTTGTAATTTGAAAAGCTCTTGCTAATGTAATGCTGTGGGTGTAATCCCACTTCAGGGATGAGATTTAAAAAAAATACTCCATAGCATTGCATTAGCAAGAGCTTTTTCAAATCACTAGCAATTAGAAAAGGCTTCTAGTAGGTTTGAGCTCTTGAGAGGTTTTGGCAACCCTGCACTTTCCTACTGCTTAACGTGAACCCAAGCCAAAGCTCAAGTCAAAAAAGGAAAAAGCCTAAGAAGAGGGGAGCCTCTGGATCCTATAGAGGCTTCCGAAGTCCTCTTCGCTCCGGCCACCGCTTGTTTGGATTCCCCTCCTCCTCCTGAGTGTCTCCGGCTTACTGGGCAGGCATTGCCACACTTGCACAGTATAGCTGCACACATGCTTGAAGAGTGGGTGAGAAGAGTGCTTGGAAAGTGAGTGCGGCCTCGATCAGATTTCCAACAAGCCCTTGCTGGCAATCTTTAGGAGGTACGCAGGCGGCAGTAAGGGACAGGAGAACGCCTCTACAGGATCCAGACGCTTCCCTCTACTTAGGTATTTCCTTCTGACCTAAGCTTTGGCTCAGGTACACTTTCAAATTACTCTGTAGCGAAACAGATATGGAGGTTGCCATTTCTACTTCCAATGAAACAACCCCAACTGCCTGGCTGGCCTGCTGATATTTCTACCTGAATCACACATGAAACAAGCGTGCGGTCACTGTGGTCAACCTTTAAGCAGAGCATTAGTGTTGGGCGAACAGTGTTCGCCACTGTTCGGGTTCTGCAGAACATCACCCTGTTCGGGTGATGTTCGAGTTCGGCCGAACACCTGACGGTGCTCGGCCAAACCGTTCGGCCATATGGCCGAACTAAGAGCGCATGGCCGAACGTTCCCCGAACGTTCGGCTAGCGCTGTGATTGGCCGAACGGGTCACGTGGTTCGGACCCGAACCCGCTCTGATTGGCCGAACGGTCACGTGGTTCGGGTAAATAAATACCCGAACCACGTCATATCTCCGCCATTTGTCTGTGGGTTTAGCTTTGGGTAGGCAGGCAGGGTAGTTCGCGCTCCAGCCACGCTAGCCAGGGTCCCCCCTGTCATTGTGTCACTGCTGGGAACAGTAGTACACCGCTTGCTCAGCCACACTATATAGCATTCTGTTTACTGCCACTCTGTGTACCTCGCTCAGCCACACTATATAGCATTCTGTTTACTGCCACTCTGTGTCTGCTGGGAATAGTAGTACACCGCTTGCTCAGCCACACTATATAGCATTCTGTTTACTGCCACTCTGTGTACCTCGCTCAGCCACACTATATAGCATTCTGTTTACTGCCACTCTGTGTCTGCTGGGAATAGTGGTACACCGCTCGCTCAGCCACACTATATAGCATTCTGTTCACTGTTCTGTGTCTGCTTGGAATAGTGGTACACCGCTCGCTCAGCCACACTATATAGCATTCTGTTTACTGTTCTGTGTCTGCTGGGAATAGTGGTACACCGCTCGCTCAGCCACACTATATAGCATTCTGTTTACTGTTCTGTGTCTGCTGGGAATAGTGGTACACCGCTCGCTCAGCCACACTATATAGCATTCTGTGCACTGTTCTGTGTCTGCTGGGAATAGTGGTACACCGCTCGCTCAGCCACACTATATAGCATTCTGTTCACTGTTCTGTGTCTGCTGGGAATAGTGGTACACCGCTCGCTCAGCCACACTATATAGCATTCTGTTTACTGTTCTGTGTCTGCTGGGAATAGTGGTACACCGCTCGCTCATCCACACTATATAGCATTCTGTTCACTGTTCTGTGTCTGCTGGGAATAGTGGTACACCGCCCGCTCAGCCACACTATATAGCATTGTGTTTACTTCCACTCTGTGTCTGCTGGGAACAGTAGTACACCGCTCACCCGCCACTGTATAGCATTGTGCTCTGTGTCACTGCTGACAATAGTGGTACACCGCTCACCCACCACTGTATAGCATTTCTGTACTGCCACTGTACTGCTGCCAGTCAGCGTGTACTTTAAGGATAAGTGAAATGAGGAAGAAATCCGGTGAAAGAGGGAGGGGCAAGGGAAGAGGTGTTTCCCCTGACGGTTCACGTACAGGCCACAGGGGAGCACCCAAGAAAACCCACTCAATACTGCCCATGTTGTCCAGGACAACAACCCTCACAGATCCAAAAGAACAGGACCAGATAATTACTTGGATGACCTCTCAAGCGTCCAGCAGTGGGTTAAGCAGCACCAGCACATCACGCACGAGGTCCGAGTCCTCAGCCAGTTAAAGTCTGGGCTTTCTTTGAAGACTGCACTGAGGATGTTACCATGGCGATTTGCAAGGTGTGCAAGACCCGCCTGAGCAGGGGGAAAAGTATTAACAACCTCTCCACCACCAGCATGAGCCGCCACATTCTATCCAAACATCCCACTCTGTGGGCAAACGCGGCAGGACAGGGTACCACCAGCAACACTGCCTCCCTTGGGTTCACCAGACTCACCACCAGACCCGCCTCAGCAGCAGCAGTAGCCCAGCCATTGCGTGGTTCACAACATTCACAAACATCAGACGATGCTGACACTGTCACTTTCCGGACTAGTGCTCTTGAGGTCTCCCAGTGTTCATCAAACACAACAACCAACAGCCCTTCGGTGTGCAGCGCTACGGTTGAGTTGTCTGTCTCTGAGATGTTTGAGCACAAGAGGAAATTGCCAGCAAATGACCCCCGGGCCGTGGCAGTAACAGCCAGCCAGCATAGCCAAGCTTCTGGCCTGCGAAATGCTGCCATATCGAGTGGTGGAGACAAACAGCTTCAAGGGCATGATGTCAGTGGCCATCCCACGTTACGTTGTTCCCAGCCGCTACCACTTTGCGCGCTCTGCAGTGCCTGAGTTGCATGAGCACGTGGTCAGCTAAATAACCCGAAGCTTGAAGAATGCCGTTGCCTGCAAGGTTCACCTCACCACTGACACCTGGACGAGTGCGTTCGGCCAGGGTCGATACATCTCCCTTACCGCGCACTGGGTGAACCTTGTGGAGCCTGGCAGCGATTCTTCACCTGCTACGGCGCGGGTGTTGCCCACGCCGCAAACAGCTGGATAACAACAGCAGCACCTACCTCTCTGACTCCTTCTCCTCCAACGCATCTCAAAGCTGTACCTCATCCGGAAATGCTAACCCAGCACCAGCAGCAGTAGGATCGTGGAAGCAGTGCAGCACAGCTGTTGGCATGCGTCAGCAAGCGTTGCTGAAGCTGATCTGCCTTGGGGATAAGCAGCACACAGGGGAGGAAATTTGGAGGGGAATAAAGGAACAGACGGATTTGTGGCTGGCACCGCTGGACCTGAAACCGGGCATGAAGCTAGACACCTGGCACGAACTGGCAATGTACGCAATAGAGGTGCTGGCTTGCCCGGCAGCCAGCGTTATGTCGGAACGCTGTTTCAGTGCTGCCGGAGGCATCATCACAGATCGGCGTATCCGCCTCTCCACAGAAAATGCAGACCGTCTGACTCAAATTAAAATGAATCAATCCTGGATTGGAAACGACTACGCAACACTCCTGGACCCCAACCAAGTAACATGACCGATGAACATCTGGGATGGTTTAGCGTTTCCGGTCCCTGTTTATTGAACCTCTCATCTGTATTACATTTATGACTGCATGGCGGCAAAAAGCATTGCTGCTATATCCGCACGCTTTTTGTCCTCATGCAAGGCCTGGGTTGTTGTGTCTCACAAAGCGTGGCCTTCTCCTCCTGCGCCTCCTCCTGTTCCATCACGTGTGCTGCTGCTGCTGCTGGGTTACCGTTGCCGCGTGGTCCCTGTTTATGGAACCTCTTATCTTTATTACATTTATGACTACATGGCGGTACAAAGCATGCTATCCGCACGCTTTTTGTCCTCATGCAAGGCCTGGGTTGTTGTGTCTCACAAAGCGTGGCCTTCTCCTCCTGCGCCTCCTCCTGTTCCATCACGTGTGCTGCTGCTGCTGCTGCTGCTGGGTTAGCGTTGCCGCGTGGTCCCTGTTTATTGAACCTCTTATCTTTATTACATTTATGACTACATGGCGGTACAAAGCATGCTATCCGCACGCTTTTTGTCCTCATGCAAGGCCTGGGTTGTTGTGTCTCACAAAGCGTGGCCTTCTCCTCCTGCGCCTCCTCCTGTTCCATCACGTGTGCTGCTGCTGCTGCTGCTGCTGCTGGGTTACCGTTGCCGGTCCCTGTTTATGGAACCTCTTATCTTTATTACATTTATGACTACATGGCGGTACAAAGCATGCTATCCGCACGCTTTTTGTCCTCATGCAAGGCCTGGGTTGTTGTGTCTCACAAAGCGTGGCCTTCTCCTCCTGCGCCTCCTCCTGTTCCATCACGTGTGCTGCTGCTGCTGCTGCTGCTGGGTTAGCGTTGCCGCGTGGTCCCTGTTTATTGAACCTCTTATCTTTATTACATTTATGACTACATGGCGGTACAAAGCATGCTCTCCGCACGCTTTTTGTCCTCATGCAAGGCCTGGGTTGTTGTGTCTCACAAAGCGTGGCCTTCTCCTCCTGCGCCTCCTCCTGTTCCATCACGTGTGCTGCTGCTGGGTTAGCGTTGCCGCGTGGTCCCTGTTTATTGAACCACTTATCTTTATTACATTTATGACTGCATGGTGGTACAAAGCATGCTATCCGCACGCTTCTTGTCCTCATGCAAGGCCTGGGTTGTTGTGTCTCAAAGCGTGGCCTTCTCCTCCTGCGCCACCCTCCTCCTGTTCCATCACGTGTGCTGCTGCTGGGTTAGCATTACCGGTCCCTTTTCCTGGAACCTCTTATATGTATTACATTTATGACTGCATGCCGACAAAAAGCATGTTACCTGTGCAAAGAAAACAGACATTTCCCGCATTTAAAAGACAGTTTTCCCTTTGAAACTTTAAAATCGATTTTCTCAAAAACTATAAGCTCTTTTTGCTAAATTTTTTTTTCCTCTTGTACCCACTCCCAAGGTGCACATACCCTGTAAATTTGGGGTATGTAGCATGTAAGGAGGCTTTACAAAGCACAAAAGTTCGGGTCCCCATTGACTTCCATTATGTTCGGAGTTCGGGTCGAACACCCGACCATCGCGGACATGTTCGGCCTGTTCGGCCCGAACCCGAACATCTAGATGTTCGCCCAACACTACAGAGCATGTGATCCGCCTGCTTTGGGTCTTTGGGTTAATGAATAAGAGGTAGCGCAGCAGCATTGCTGGGCAAGGCAACTGGCATTGTTAAAAAGGAAATAAATATGGCAGCCTCCAAATCCCTCTACAACGTCACATTCATGCCACAGTAATCATCTTCTAGGGAAAAAAAAAAATTATGTATATATATATATATATATATATATATATATATATATATATATATATATATATATATATATATATATATATATATATATATATATATATATATATATATATATATATATATTTGTGCTGTACTACTTTTACTGCTAATCACTCTCCTTCTACTCGCACAGACCTCAGAAGGTATAGTATACAATGTAAAGCCCATTATGTCCAAAACACAATCATTATCTGCATACAGTTTGTATGTTCTCTGTGTTTGTGCAGGTGTTCTACCATATCCAGGGCCGGATTTACCATATGGCAACGTTGGCACGTGCCTACAGGCGCCCGATGATGGAAAGGCTGCTCACTCCTCTCCCCTCCCTCCACCTTCTCTATGCAGAGTCCCAAGTGGAGCATAAATGAGATAGTTTACTGACCCTGCTCTCAGCATTCCACTGACGAGATCTCCCTTCAGTCAGGGGCACCGCTAGCTACTTAGTATTAGGTAGCCAGAGGTACCCTCAGTATTAAGGGCCACCTGTAGCTACCTATGATGGGTAAAGGATAAGGGACAGCTGGGCCAGCCAGCACACTTGCAGTGCGGTTGCAGCGGGTGTTTGTAGGTGCATCGAGGGTGACGTCTGGGGTGCCAGGACATCTCTGCCTATAGGCTCCTGTGAGGTAAACCCAGGCCTGACCATATCACAAAAACATACTTGTAGTTTTGGGCAGAGATGTGCTCAGGCGAGGAGGACCACAGTAAGGGCTCTAATGCAGCTTATTGCAGCAGCTGGTGGTGTGCCATCTCTTCATTTGCTTTTGGATCCTGAGTGTGCCAGTTTGGTGCTCTTGGAGATACTTGTGCACTTATCTGGGACTGAGGACCAGCATACCGTTACCAGAGGTAGGCAAAATAATTACGCTTAGGCCTCTTTCACATGGAAGACTTATCTGCTGGTCAGAGAGAGGCTTCTGGCTGCAATTTAATTGAGCTGGAGCAGCATTTTGTTTTAGCTTTTTTTAACTTTGATAAAATTCTTGCATTAAAAAAAAATGCTCTGCAATACAAAATAGCCTCAAGAAACAACAAAAATGTATGTTGGGGCAAAGCAAATGTAATGCACCTGAAGAAGAGTTTATCCTGAAACAGGCCTTTTGTAAATGTTCTCCATTAAACACCACCTGAGCGCTCCCACTAGTATTCTGAATTGAATTCTGGACCACTAGGTTACAAGACTATACACAAAGTGGGAGGAGGTGCCCGGATGTAGTATACAGCGACACAGAACGGGATTTCCTGCTGGGCTACCTCGGTCACCATGGCGACGGGGCGGGATGACGTCAGAGGGAGTCACGATCCACCCCTCAGCGCTGCCTGGCACTGATTGGCTAGGCTGCTCAAGGGGTCTGGGGGGGGGGGGCTGCGCGGCACGGTGGGTAGCGGCGGATTGTCGGCGAGCGGCGGCGATCGGAAGTTACACGCAGCTAGCAAAGTGCTAGCTGCGTGTAACAAAAAAAATAAAATTATGCAAATCGGCCCACCAGGGCCTGAGAAATCCTGCTGCGCGATATACCCCGAGCTCAGCTCGGGATTATCGCCCAGGAGGTTAAAAAGATGGACTGGCCCAAAACCTGTCATCTGTCACATTTTTTAACTGCCTACTTTTTTCGCGATAGTGGTCCTTTAAGAAAAAAATAAGCTAAGCTTGAAGTGAAACTAATCACAGAAGGGTACAAAAATAGAGTGCATGAGAGATTTCCCAAGAACCCGGAGTTCCTCTTTAAGCCAGGTTTCCGCCTTTGCATTACAGAAGTCTGTAACAATTACAAATTAAACACAAAGTAAAATGACAGCAATGCAGAAACCTTCAAATAAAGACTATTTAAAAAGCTGTTGAGCAGGGATTTATCAGATAGACCATTATGACATTACACATGACTCACAGGTAACAATGGAGCCTTGTTGTACAGGACTGGGTAGTGGATACCTGGAAAGGCATCCAAGCTGCTGAGGGGTGGAATAGGATTAATTCAACAAGACAGGAAGAAAGGCGGACGAGATAGACAGGGAGATATTAATCTGCCGTCATAAAACTTGAAGTTTCGTGCAAGGCAAGAAAAATGCTGCCAGGAAAATACCTTCACACTATACTAAATAGCAAGCCAATTTGACCCTATTAAGAGGGGTTACAACCTCCAATCTGCCGCTATCCTGGGAAAGCAGATCAGCGATCGCCCCCACACACAGACACAGACGCCGCCTCCCCATCACATGCGCGGGTCAGTTTGGCAGTGATCACCACCAGCTTTAATCCGCTGACCTGGAAGTAAAAGGATAAGTATATTGGTGCTAATTACGCCTAGAGTACAAGTCAGGGGCCTGACCACTGCCAGGGCGATGTGAAGAGGGGTTTCTTTGTAAAAGATTAAAGGGGATGTAACAACAAAAGGAAGGCTGCTCACTGACAGAAGAAGACATAGCTGAAGGATCCGAAAAAGAAGAAAAAACAAACGAAACAAAAAAAACAAACGAAACAAAAAAAAAACAAAACACACACACACGTCAACTTTAGCTTATTTCTTACATAAATTATTTAAGTCAGTTATTCAGAAAAGGATTACAACCTAAAGACTAAAAAGTGAAAAAAAAAAAAAAAAAAAAACTCCTGGCAGACCTTTCACTGCGGTTTATTGAGTGGGTGTGGCTAAAAATAGCCACACACCCTTCTTCCAGCAGTGGATCTTGGGATGTGGCACAGAGGAATGTAGCAGGGAGTGCGGTTAACTTCCCTAGCGGTATTGACAGATATAGCCGTCCATAAAAACATGCTGTGAACAGTATAAACGTGCATACATATCAATACTCTCCTGCACGCGTACATCAAAAAAGGGCGTCTGGAAAAAAGGGCGCGTGGTTTAAACGATAAGCAGTATTATCGTTTATAAAAATATTGTGTAGAATTTCGTTTACAAATAGTGTTTTAAGAATTTATAAATCATTAAATAATGTGTATGAGATCGGCAATTCTTAAAACGTTAATCTTCCCTGTTTCTAAACTGAAACTTATATTTACGTTTGTTAAAAACCCTCCCTGTACCTATCCCTAACCCCTAGACCCCCTGGTGGTGCCTAAACCTAAGACCCCCCCGGTGGTGCCTAAACCTAAGACCCCCCCTGTTGGTGCCTAAACCTAAGACCCCCCCTGTTGGTGCCTAAACCTAAGACCCCCCCTGTTGGTGCCTAAACCTAAGACCCCCCTGTTGGTGCCTAAACCTAAGACTCCCCTGGTGGTGCCTAAACCTAAGACCCCCCTGGTGGTGCCTAAACCTAAGACCCCCTATGGATAATAATGTTTTACAAACATTAATAAATAAAAAATGTAAATAAAAAAAATGTAATTTTTTTTGGGTGGATAATAATGTTTTAGAAATAGTGATTTAGTATCTTTATAAACGTTATTCGTCACGGGCTCATTTTGTAAAGTTAAATCATCACAAGCACAGTTATAAAACCTTAAAAATCTCCGGGCGCCGTTTGTAAAACGTTAATAATCTCCGGCGCCTTTTTTTCCCTGTTCGGCGCCCATTAAACGATATTTATAATGGGAATGAATGGGGCGCCCTTTTTGTCCACTTGTCTCATGCGCCCAAATCTCCTGCTTCCCTCCTGCACTGTATACTAGACCCTTGCTTGACACATTTTGGCAAGTTACAGGTAACTACGGGTAGAACTTACCGGTAGCGGTATTTCTACGAGTCCTCCAGGACGGCTCCCAACATGAGAGATAGCCAGTTTCTCCCCCTAGGAAACACGCCCAGTACAAGTTTTGCATAAGTCATCTCTCACCCCAGAATCCCTCAGTATTTAGCAGAGTAGACCGGATCCAGGAACTGAGTTAAGCCATAATCCATCCTCTACTTAGGCAGACATTATATCTTACCCAAATAGGAAGGGAACTAAGGTAGCCGTCCTGGAGGACTCGTAGAAATACCGCTACCGGTAAGTTCTACCCGTAGTTCTCTTCTCGTCCTCCAGGACGGCTCCCAACATGAGAGACCAACGAGAACCCCAATGTTCTGGGATAATGTTCTGCAACACCTTCCTTCCAAACGTCATGTCTTGGCTAGAGAGGAGATCCACTCTGTAGTGATTGACAAACGTATGGTGGTCTTTCCAGATGGCTGCCCTGCAGATTTGCTCAAGTGATGCACCAGACCTTTCAGCCCATGAAGTTGAGAGTGACCTAACTGAATGAGCCTTAACATTTTGTGGAGGTGATTGTCCCTGGCTGGAGTAAGCAGATACAATCACTTCCCTAAGCCACCTAGCGAGTGTCTTTGGATACCTTTAAACCTTTTTTTACCCCTGAAAAAGATACAAAAAGATGATTCGATCTACTAAAAGGAAAGGTAGCTTCGAGATAGGCCAAAACTGTCCTGATATCAAGCCTATGCCATTCTGCTTCCTTGCTATTCGAAGGAGGATCACAAAAAGATGGGATAACAATCTCTTGGGACCTGTGAAAGGTAGAACTAACTTTAGGGAGATATGCTGGATCTGTCCTAAAGACTATTCTATCAGGAAAAATTTGCATAAACGGGTCCTTTACCGAAAGTGCCTGTAAGTCCCCAATTCTACGTGCTGAAGTGACTGAGACTAGAAATGCAGTTTTAAACGTCAGAGCCCTAAGAGTAGCCTTATCCAAAGGCTCATATGGATCTTTAACCTCCTTGGCGGTTAATTTTTTTTTTTCTAATTTAAAAAAATCCTTTTTTTTAAAAAAAAAAATTTTTGTTTCGTGTAAAGCTACCAGAGTGGTAGCTACATGAAACACCACTAGAGGGCGCATGTGGCCCTCTAGTCCGATCGTCGCCGGCATCTATAGCAAACAGGGGAACGCGTATATAACGCGTTCCCCTGTTTGGCTTCTCCTGTCGCCATGGCGACGATCGGGATGACGTCATGGACGTCAGCCGACGTCCTGACGTCAGGCACACCCGATCCAGCCCATAGCGCTGCCCGGAACTCATTGGTCCGGGCAGCGCAGGGCTCTGGCGGGGGGGGGGGCCCTCTTCAGCCGCTGCGTGCGGCCGATCGCCGCAGAGCGGCGGCGATCAAGCTGTGCGCGCGGCTAGCAAAGTGCTGGCTGCGCGCACAGCAATTTACAGCGCACAAATCGCCCCACCAGGGGCTGAGATCTCCCCCTGCGCGGCATAGCCCGAGCTCAGCTCGGGCTTACCGCCAGGGAGGTTAATTAAAGATTTCAAAACTAAATTTAGATCCCACTGGGGAACTAGTTTCGGCGGTAAGGGTCTAGACCTAGTGACCGCTTTCAAAAAATCAATAATGGCCTGTTCCTTGGCCAATCTAATATTCAAAAACAAAGAAAGGGCTGCCACCTGTACTCGCAGCGTACTAGGGGCTAGGCCCAAGTCCACCCCGTCCTGAAGAAAATCAAGGATAACAGGGAGATCATTACTTAGGATTCCCTTTTTTTAATTTCCATGAACAAAAAAAAAAAAAAAAAAAAAAACTTTCCAAAATTTACAGTAAATTTTTCTTGTGGCGAGTTTTCTGCACTTCACCATAGTAAAAATTACTCGATCTGAAAATCCTCTATCTTTCAAGGACTTCCATTCAAGAACCAAGCTGCCAGGGAAAACGTCCCCGGGCTTGGATGAAATTCTCCTTTCTGTATCAGCAAATCCCCCCTCAGAGGAAGGAACCATGGACCCTGAGTTGCCAAGCGGCAAAGGTCCGGAAACCATATTTATCGAGGCCAAAACGGAGCTATGAAGATCACCCGGGCTGCCTCTGTCTTCACTTTCGACAAAGTAAGCAATTAGGGAAAATGGAGGGAACGCATATAACAGTCCCTTCGGCCATGGTACTGCCAGAGCATCCAGTCTTTCCAGAGGGGAGGATGGATCGAGGGAAAAGAACACTTTTGTTTTTGCATTGAGGGGAGACGCAAATAGGTCTACCTCGGGGAACCCCCACATGTTTGAGATTTGATAGATCTCTTCGTTTAACGACCATTCCGCCTCTATCAGCCGGGGCCGACTTAGCTGGTCTGCCAAAAAAATTTGCGAGCTTTTTATATGAATGGAGGTTATTGACAGAAGGTTCTCTTCTGCCCACTTCATGATTTCTAGCGCCAAGGTTCTGAGTGCTCTGATTCTTGTATCCCCTTGTTTTCGAATATAAGAGACTGTGACTATGTTGTCCGATAGTATTGCAACATGTGTTTGTCTCAGTAGTGGAGAAAAATGATCCAGTGCCAAATAATTTTACCGCCATGAGTTCTTTGTAGTTTGAAGTTGTCGCGCACATTTCTTGATTCCACACACCCTGTGTGTGTGAGTGGGCGCAATGAGCCCCCAGCCCCTGTGACTGGCATCTGTATATATCCACATCACCGGGGAGGGGTGCCAACACTTGCCCTGATTGAGACTGGATGAGTGCTCCCACCATTCGAGTGAGACTCTCACCTCCCGGGTCAACAGTAAGTTGTTGTCCAGGGGAGTCCTGCCGTGGTTGAAAAGATTCAGCACCCATTCTTGCAGAGTTCTGGTGTGACTCTGGGCCCACACTACCGCTGGGATGACAGAGGTCATTAACCCGAGAAGCGACATAGCCTCTCTGAGGGAAACCCTCTCCTTCGCACTGAACGAACGCACCCTCTGTACTATGGCGTCCTGTTTCTCTTCTGGAAAGTCATCTCCCGTGATGCATCTATCCAGGACCCTAGATACATTACCCTCTGTGACGGGATCAACATTGATTTTTCCAAATTGAGGATCCAACCCAGTTTTGACAAGACCTGTATGGTCAGATCCAGATCTGCTGTTAGCCTTTCTCTTGATTCCGCTAAAATAAGCAGATCGTCTAGATAGGGAATTATTCTGATCTGGCACAGATGCAAATGAGCAGTGACTTCCGCCATTATCTTGGTAAATATTCGCGGGGCCGTTGAGATACCAAACGGAAGTGCTTGGTACTGGAAATGACATATCGCGTCTCCCAGCACAACAGCAAATCTTAGAAATCTTCGGTACGAGGGGTGGATTGGCACGTGGAGATAAGCATCTCTTAAATCAAGGGTTACCATGAAGGCATCCTTTGGAATCAGAGATTGAACCGAGGACACCGTCTCCATCCTGAATTTTACTACCTGAATGTAAGCATTTAGTGGCTTCAAATTGAGAATCATCCGATATTTTCCTGAGGGTTTTTTTATTATGAAAACTCTTGAGTAAAATCCCTGACCCCACTGTTCCCTTGGAACTCTGGAGATTACTTCCTGGTCGAGCAGTGACAAAACTGATGTTTTCAGAGCAGAGGCTTTTTCTATCTCTTTTGGGCAGCCTGTTAGGACAAAGTTTGTTGGGGGGCTTAAAGCAAATTTGATGTTGTACCCTGTGGCAATCAGATCTAAAATGAACTGATTTTGGGTAACCTGACTCCATTGATTTATAAATTGAAGGAGTCTTCCCCCCACAGGTACCATGTCACTTGCCGTCTCCAGCGGGCCCTTTATGGACGATAAAGGAGGACTTACCCCTTGTAGAAGGGTAGGTCCATTTCCTTTTCTGTGGCTGCATCTTTTGGTCTTTCTGAAAGAAGGGCTTCCTACACCGAAAGGACCTCTTCGGTTGTAACTTCTTTCTCTTGTCGGGGAATTTCTTCCCCTTGCCTGAAGATCTTTCTAGAATTTCTTCCAGGTCTTTGCCAAACAGGAGGTCTCCCTCAAACTTCATGGCACATAATTTTTGTTTTGAGCTAACATCCCCTTCCCAGGTGTTAAGCCATATTGCTCTTCTTGTAGTGTTAATTAGGGCTGAAATTCTAGCGGTTGCTCTAAGGATTTCTGTTGCTGCATCCGCTAGAAAGGCAACTGCCCGGGAAATGATTCAAGTATCTCTGCATGGTGGGTCCCTGCAATAAGATGATCCCTCAATCCTGCCAACCAATTGTTTAAATTTCTGGCAATACAAACTGAGGCAATGGCCGGTTTGAAAGCGAATGCAATGGCCTCCCAGGCTCTCTTAAGCATTGTTTCAGCCTTCCTGTCCATTGGGTCCTTTAATGACCCTGTGTCTTTAAAGGACAAATCTGTGTCCTTAGAATATTGCGAAAGCGCTGCGTCCAGTCTAGGACACTTGGCCCAACCAGATATGTCCTCTTCCTTAAAGGGGAATCTACGTTTGAAGGACTTGGGAATATATAATCCTTTTTCTGGATCACTCCATTGATCCATAACAATTTTAATGATTGCAGGGTGAACAGGAAAGGACCTACCTTCTACAACCTGCAATCCTTGATAGATTCCATCTCTAGCAGAGGAACCTGGGGATTGTTCAGGAATTTCCTCTGCCTCATACACCGCTCTTAGAAGCTCTGACGTTTCCTCTGCACTAAATAAGTACTTTGCTGATTTGGCTTTGGAAACAGAGTCAGAATCCAGTTTGTCCTCAGTCTCTTCAACAGAATCATCTGCAGAAGTACACAGCATAAATCATAGTCTTAATAATAAACTTAGAGAACAACAACCAGATCAACAACAGCAGTGTCAAGCTATTATCTTGTTCTTGTTTTGATGTGTGTTTGTATGTTAATGTGTGTTAAGTTAACTAGTTCCCAGACGGCTGGACTAGTAGGATTCAAATTCACAACCCCTTAAATCCTGACCAACAAGCTAGACCCACCCATCAAGGTTAACAAATGCAGAGTGCAATAGGCAAAATACTAAGACAAGACAATTGAAGCCCAGAATAGTTAACCAGTCTCAGAACCTTCTATAGCTGCCTCCCCCTGTACGCTGGTACAGACCAGGAGAGGTAAGCACAGCGACACTACCATGCACTACCGCAGAGACACCCCCAATTTAAACCCAGGAGAATCAACCCCATCCGCCTGGAAAACAGAAAAGACCAAAGTAGATGGAATCGTGATGTATCAATACATGTTTATAGATGTCTGTAGAAGTAATAAGAGGCATAAAGTTGTATGTAATGTTATGTGTTATGTGATAAAGTGCGGTTAGCACTGATTGCTGTACTATAAAACAAAAACTTTCAATAAAACTTGTTAAATATTAAAAAAGAATCATCTGCAGAGGTAGTAACAGCATAACCCTGGACTTCAACCTGCCCCGGCGAGGAGGTACCAGCCTGTTGAGTATCTTGGGGGGCCCCCGGGTTTTGGTCTACCTGGCCCGGCAAGATAGATGACCTTGAAGACTGAGGAGAAACCCCCGGTAAGACACTGGATGACATAACAGTGCGAAAAGCCTGAAAAGTTGAGGAGAATTCCTTCCTCGTTGACTCCATAAAGTTTAACATTATCTCAGATGGGTCAGCTTTCTCTTTTACACTACATTTCTGACAAGTAGATTTAGGGGATGAGGCTGAAAGTTTAACATCACATTTTGAGCATCTCTTAGATTTCTCTCTGTGCTTGCCAGCCGGCGTCTACAAAAAAAGCACAAACAAAACAACACCATATTTGAAATTGTTGTTCCAGAGTTTGCCCATTATAAACAAATATTCATGAGGCTCCATGTTTGTTCAGTGCCAAACAGCATAACCTGCTCACTGAAAAACAGCCATGCCTCCATCCACAGCGCCGCTGTGGAAACAGAACTGCCCCATCTCCGCATACCTGGCTAGCTGGATCAGGAGAGTTCTTGCGGCCATCAGCAGAGGAACCTGCCGCCTGCTCCATGTCCTCCCTGTTCGTCCGAGTGGCTGGACTGTACTGGCGTGTAACACGCTGCCGAAGCCATGCTTAAACAGCGTTGCGCCCTGTGAACCGGAAGTATACACCCACTTCCGGTTCACGCCAGCCCAATCGCACGTCACCTCTGCCACCGCCCCCTCCAGCGTCGGCTGACACTCGACTCCCGGCCGGCGTTTTCCCTGCTCAGAGGAATGCGCAAGCGAGCGCGGAAGTCAGGAGAGCCACTGTCCAACACCTCCCGCCCGACACTAGCTCAACCCGCAGGCATCCAGGGAGCGAAGGGGAGAGGCACCTCCAAGCAGCAACCTGCCCAGGTAATACAGGCATAGACCTGCACTGGATGTTTCCTGGGTGGGAAACAGCAATACTGAGGGATTCTGGGGTGAGAGATGACTTATGCAAAACTTGCGCTGGGCGTGTTTCCTAGGGGGAGGAACTGGCTATCTCTCATGTTGGGAGCCGTCCTGGAGGACGAGGAGAGAAAAAAAAAAGTTTTTAAAATAAATTTTATCACTATTTGCACAGAAATCCTGGGGAAATTGAACGACAGGGCGTCAAATACCTTCACTCCGCTGTTGGTGCGTAGAGAAGGGTGTGGACCCCGAAGAGGGGCGATGAAGAGACATCTAAAAGGTGTGGGTGTGGGAACTGAGGAGACTGCTTGGTGGAGCAATCACATCAATGCCAAAGATCAGAACATATCCAGGAAGTATAGTGTTTCTTAACCACTTAATGACAAACAGACTAAAAACGTCTTGCTAGAGCCTCTTAACGGTTCCAGGACGTTTTTATAAGTCAAACAGTGCTGCTGCTGTGCACATGCGCGTTCCCGCACTCTCGTGCGCGTTAAAGCGTGTGTGCACGTGAGATTAGTCAAAAGAAGGAAAAAAAAAAAAAAAAAAAAAAAAAAAAGCATAGAAAAAACACACCTTTATTTCCAAATAATATATTGTCACCATACTTTGTACTAGGAATAAAATTGAAATCTTGTGATAACCAGGACAAACAGGCAAAATGAGTGGGTTTTATGCACAGTAGCAGTGTTTATATTAAAACTATAGGGGATAAAATTGGAGAAATTGTGTATTTTTCTCATTTTTTCCTAGTTTTTCCCTTTAAAATGCATAGGCTTTTTGTGGTTGATATTTGTTTTCAGTAATTTTATTTTCTAATTGGTGGTGAAAAAGATAAGATATAGATCATTTCATTATGATTAGTAGTAATTAAGCTATTGGCAAATGAAAGGGATGAGCACTGAAAGGTGAAAATCGCTCGTCCGTTAAGCCTCATCTACACGTGTAGATGAGGCTCCGATCCGGCGGCTCGATTAGCCGCCGGATCGCCTCTTCCGCGTGCCCGGGCGTACCCGCCGCATCCCAGCTCGCCGGATTTGATTCCCCACTTGTCCCCGCCGGCGCCGCTTATCTTCCGCTCGATTCCCTGCCATTGTCCCCTCGCGGGGAACGAGCAGGGAATCGGCGGTAGCAAGATCCGTCCTGTCGGCTCTTATCAATCGAGCCGAATCAGCGGCTCGATTGATAAGCCACATCGCCACCTCATCTACGCGTGTAGATGAGGCTTTAGGGTAAAAACCACTTTGGGGGTGAAGTAGTTAAGAAAATCAATCTACTGATATAAATAAATACTTAGGGCTTGATTCACAAAGCGGTGCTAACCTACTTAGCACGTCTAAAGTCTTTAGACGCGCTAACCAGGGTGCTAAGTAGGTTAGCACCGGATTTCTCAATCAGATCGTGCGCTAACTTTGCGCGCGTAAAGTTTTACGTGCGCAAAGTTTTACGCGCGCTAAGTCCCATAGGCTTTAATGGGCACTTCGCGCGGTGCGCCCTGTGCTCTGTGCAGTACGCGCGTAAAGTTTTACGCGCATAAAGTTTTGCATGCGTAAAGTTTTATGCGCGAAAAGCTTGTTTAGACGTGCTAAGGGGGTTTTCACAGGCGTGCTAACAGTTAGCTTTGTGAATCAAGCCCTTAGTCTCCATTAGTGCCCTGTACAGTAATCTGAAATAGAGAGGAGCAGCACTGTACAGCCAGGCTTATACAGGGAGCTGCCTAACAAAAGGAGACCGCACATATCCCAAACTTGCAGGGTCACCAGGAGAAAAGTCCGGTCAGGTTGCAGGCTATGATGTCTGGCTAGACAGTCTACAGCAATGCATATCACAGGTCTGGCTGGACAGAATGAAAAACCATTTAAAGCCAAACTACAGTCACATTTTGCAACAGATTGTCCACACTTTTAAGTATGAAGAACGGATACTTTATAAATTAAGTGCTGAAAAGTGCGATTTGCTTTAGTTTCCTTTTTTCCCGGAGCCTCATCCACGTGCTGCCATGAGTAGCAGTGAGCTCTCCATGCTGCTGATTTTTCTTTCATCTCAGATTGCAAGCAATAAGGTTTACTTATAGGTAGCTTTTGTGTGCACATTACAGCGATTATAATTTGTATTTTCCTGACTGGAAAGCACACAACACACACAAAATGATATGGTGTGAAAGGAAGCTAACAAAAGGAGCATGGGTCAACTTATTTTCTAACATACAGCAAGCTACAATAGTGGGCTTTTTACACTATCACAGCAGCCCCGGCTCCCACACTGCAGTGCTTTGCTGTAATTAAACGAAAACAGATAGTACTGCCTTAACACTTTAGTGCTTGTAACATTTCTAACATTTTTTTTTCAGTGTGTCCAGAGCTTGGGATGATGCCAGATTTTAGCAAGTATAAAACATGCATAAGCCACACCTTCATTTCTCTCCCCCAATCCCTTGTCATCTGGTAAAACAAATTTGGATGAAACAAGTTGTAAACAAAAAAAAAAACAAAAAAAAACAAACAAACAGAAAAAAACCCTAATACAAACATTAATAGTACAACAAAAACAAAAAAGAAGCCCAATTTTTTTCAAAAAAATGTTTTTATTTTGATTTCCTCCTGGAATTTTGGTTTTAAAGTAAACCGGTCACCGGTATTTGTAACTTTCTGATTTTACACATCAAACAAGGGATGGTTAATACGATACAAATCGTTCCGGGTTGATGCAGGATTATGCAAATTTCTAATGCTAATTTATGCAGCCTGAAAATGGACCAATCCAATTTCACCAAGTTGGCATTTGATTGGTGCATTTTCAAGCTGCATAAGTTTGTATTAGAAATGACCCTGCATCAGCTGATTTATTTGATCCTCATTGACCGTCCTTACTTCCAACATGTCAAAAAAGCTCCACCCAAATCACATCCAAGCTCTGCCTCTAATAGGAGGAGACTGACTGGCAAATTACTTGTTTCACATATTGACAGGGGCGTAGCAATAGGGGTTGCAGAGGTAGTGACCGCATCGGAGCCCTTGGGCCAGAGGGGCCCTGAAGGGCCCTCCCTCAACTGCAGTATTAGCTCTCTATTGGTCCTGTGCTCATAATAATCACTTCTTTAGATACTTTGAATAGTGGTAATCCTTAACAAAGTGTTCCCAATCCCCTTCTTGCACCTCTGACACTATTTGCCATTGGCAGATTTTGGTGCACCGTATCAATTGTTATGTTTAGACTGCTTTGGGGGCCCCATTGTAAAACTTGCATCGGGGCCCACAGCTCCTTAGCTACGCCACTGCATATTGAACCAGGTTCTCCTTGAGATAAGATGTGAAGAAGCTTTAAGCCTCATCTACACGAGTAGATGAGGCGGCAATCCGGCGGCTCGATTAGCTGCCGGTTCGCATCTTCCGCGTCATTGCGCGTACCCGCCGCATCCATGCTCGCCGCGCCGAATTCGATTCCCCGCTCGGCCCCGCTTATCTTCCGCTTGATTTCCTGCCATTTTCCCCTCGCGGGGAGCGAACAGGGAATCGGCGGTGCGGAAATCGGTCCTGTCGGATCTTATCAATCGAGCCACACCAGCGGCTCGATTGATAAGGAGCATCGCCACCGCATCTATGCGTGTAGATGCGGCTTAAAGGGAACCTAAACAGAGGGATATGGATGTTTCCCTATAAACAATACCAGTTGCTTGTCAGTCCTGCTGATCTGTTTGGCTGCAGTAGTGGCTGAATCACACACCTGAAACCAGCACTCAGAGCACCTGATCTACATGCCTGTTCAGGGGCTGTGGCTAAAAGTATTAGAGACACAGGATCAGCAGGAAAGTCAGGCAACTGGTATTATTTTAAAAGGGAAAATCCATATCCTTCTCAGTTTAGGTTTCCTTTAAAGAGAATCTGTACTCTAATATTCTTACAATAAAAAGCATACCATTCTATTCATTATTTTCTCCTGTGCCCCTCTGTGCTGTTTCTGCCACTCTCTGCTGCAATCCTGGCTTGTAATTAACAGTTTTAGGCAGTGTTTACAAACAAACTAACCAGCTTCTAATAGGCTCAGCTAAGCATAGTGTGTGAGTCATTCAGAGTGTGCAGGGGGCCTGCAGAGGGTGTGTATCGCTTCTACCAATCACAAGCAGCCCTGCACATTCCACACAATCAAGCCTTAGCCCGACAAACAGGACAGAGGAAAGATACATTGATTTATTACAGAGACAGTGCAGTTAGGAAAGACTGCAGTAAGCCAGAGCAGATTAGAACAGGCATAGGAACTTATAGGATAGAAGAACTAAGGCTGAAAAATTTGTTACAGAGTCTCTTTAAAATGAACCCGAGGTGAAAATAAACTCATGAGACAAACAATTGCGTTTATCCTCATATCCCCAAAAATGACTTTTTGTTAGATATCCCATGGTTTTATTTTATATTTAAACATTTACAATGTAAATTGAATATTTTGTTGTATCTGCTCAGTGGCAGCCTATTAAGTGTCCCTAAAATGAAAATATGTGAACTATTGACCCCTTTTTTAATCTCCCCTTGCTCTCAGAAGTTGTAATCTGTCAGGAAACCTTTTATGGCTGTGATATCCTTATCAGTGAGGTTTACTATAATCCCGACAAGACATGGTCACTTCTATGCCTAAAAATTACTGTGTATACTCGATTAAGTCTAGACATTTAGGTCTGACTCACTAAATAAAAGTATGAAGGTCAACTTATACGAGTCATAAGCATCAATGTGCACACTAAGCAGTGTGTGTACAATAAGGGACATTCCCATTTGCAGCCATTTATCAAGTGGTAAGTGACACTTTCTTGATAAAGAAAATTGCCAAGAAAGCACAGGTCTGAAAGTCGACGACAATTAACAAGGAAAGGGGTAGAGGGAGAGATATTGGGCTGTAGGAAGGGGAGTGAACAATTGCTGCACTTGGGGGCCTAGAAGAGTTATTGGCTGCACTTAAAGGACAACTGTAGTGAGAGGCATATGGAGGATGACTTATTTCCTTTTAAGTAATACCAGTTGCCAGGCTATCCGGCTGATCATCTGCCTCTAATACTTTTAGCCATAGACCCTGAACAAGCATATGCAGATAAGGTGTTTCTGACATTTTTGTCAGATCTGACAGGATTAGCTGCATGCTTGTTTATGGTGTGATTCAGACAATACAGCAGCCAAATAGGCTAGCACAGCTGTCAGGCAACTTATATTGTTTAAAAGGAAATAAATATGGCAGCCTCCATATACCTCTCACTACAATTGTCCTTTAAGGAACGGGAGGGGATATTGGCTGCAATACTTTATGCAGTGCAGTATTAACCCCTTCTGCTCCCCAAGTGCAGCTATTAATTGTTCCTGGCCCTAAGAGCAGCCATTAACTTTGCTGGTTAGACATACTTGAATCAATAAAAAAAATTCCAACTTAAGAGGCTCAAATATTGGAGTCAACAAATCTGAGTATGTACCTAAGTCTTTCAGGCAACAAAATAAAAAACAAGTAAACCAGCCTTGTTATTAATATGTTTTGCACTGTACACGTCGCCTCGGGTAGCAGCAGCCAGCTTGGGTGCGGAGATTGATTTAGCAGTACTTGGACTTGACTTTAAAATTCTATTTTCTTTAGCTGTTAAACAAGAGCACACACACCATGTACACACAAATCCAAATATACAATAGCTTAGGCCTTATACAGAATGTAAAAGCTATTCAGTTTTTTGACTCACTTTCTGCTTACCCATAACTACAAGTCAAAACAAAAAAACTGATGAAACAATTTTACAGTTTCTGCTGACAGTGTAAAGTTACTGAACAGCAGACCAGGATAAAATGTATATTATACCGGTTGTGTGCATAGTGTTGACTGTTGACTTCACCAGCAAGCTGGCAGCTTCCTGTACAGTCAAAGAGCAGACCACTCAAATTAGTCAATGTAATTGCTCATCTACTTTAGGGGAACCAGCAGGTAACCTCAGAGAAATTCCACTAACGTAATTCTATTGTGCGACTCGATACACGGTACAGAAACGTACCGTGTATCCCCAGCATAACATTGGGTTTTTGCATGGATGAGTGGGATAGACGTCAAAAGTCCCGGGGGGGAAAAAAATCTGGATTTGATGCAAAGCAGCGTTTTAATGGCAGAAATCACATTGCACGCTAAATTGCAGGCCTAAAGTGCTTTAAAACATCTTGCATGTGTATACATCAGGGAGTGTAATTAGTGTACTGCTTCACACTGACACACCAAACTCACTGTGTTACGCACCACAAACAAATAGCTGTGTAGTGACGACTGGTGCGCACCATGGCGAGATTGCTCTTCATCAGTGATATCAGGTAATGTCTGTCTGCCTTATCAATTTTCAATGGTTCTTTCTCTACCATTGTTAAAGCTTACATCTATTTTTTTTTTTTAATTACATTTTCAACTTGCTGTTCAGTACTTGCAACGAGAATCTGTTATGGAGGACAAGTCTGCCATTGTGACCACGGGTAATGGCCAGGGAATCAGGGTTCGATTCCGGTCCGGAGTGGGAGCCTGAGAAACGGCTACCATCACACATCCAAGGAAGGCAGCAGGCATGGCATGCACGTCCCGAGGTAGTGACCAACCATAACAATACAGGAGGACTTTCGAGGTCCTGCTGTATATGAGATGAATCAACTTTAAATCATTTAACGAGAATCTGTTATGGACGGCTAGTCTGCCATTGTGACCACGGGTAATGGCCAGGGAATCGGGGTCCGATTCCGGTCCGGAGTGGGAGCCTGAGACCCATGCTGTATAAGTAATGTACCTGCCCTGACCGTGCTTTGCAGACCAGGCATCTGTGGTCAGATGGACCCTTGACCAAGCGCAAGACGAACCAAATCGAAAGCATTTGCCAAGAATGTGTTATGGAGGGCAAGTCTGCCATTGATTCAACAGTGTGAATCTTTCAATGGTACTTTCTCAGTACCATGGTGACCACGGGTAATGGCCGGGGAATCCTGGTTTGATTCCGGTACCAAGAATCCTGGTTTGATTCCGGTCCCGAGTGGGAGCCTAAGAAACGGCTACCACCACCACACATCCAAGGAAGGCAGCAGGCACGCTGTGGGAAAAGGAGCAGGAACGGCTACCAC
This sequence comes from Hyperolius riggenbachi, assembly GCF_040937935.1. Lineage (NCBI taxonomy): Eukaryota > Metazoa > Chordata > Amphibia > Anura > Hyperoliidae > Hyperolius > Hyperolius riggenbachi. Next base: position 41,081,153 of record NC_090657.1, on the reverse strand, counting down.
CACACATCCAAGGAGGGCAGCAGGCACGCTGTGGGAAAAGGAGCAGGAACGGCTACCACCACACATCCAAGGAGGGCAGCAGGCATGGCATGAACACCCCGAGGTAGTGACCAATAATAACAATACAGGAGGACTTTTGAGGCCCTGCTGTATACGAGATGAATCAACTTTAAATCCTTTAACGAGAATCTGTTATGGAGGGCAAGTCTGCCATCCATTCAAGTGAAAGGTATGCACTGACTGCCAGGTATAATACAATGTGCTCAAAGATGCAGTGAAAGGTATGCAGTGACTGCAAACAGCTGTTTGTGTAGTGACGGCCGTGCTGGACTGGTGCGCACCATGACGAGAGTGCAGATGATGGCAGCTTTCCAGCCCATATGGTCGCCGGGCTGAGGTAGCTGAATGACAGAACAGTGACTGTCCAGCTGATCAAATTTGGTCTGTCCACAATGAAGCAATGGCCTTATTATCGTGGGCGTGCCGCCTCCCCCCCCCCCGCGACACTCATAAAGCCGGTGGTCATTGCTTCATTGTGATACGCAAGCCCCTTCATCGCTGCAAGGTACTGTAAAGCATACTTGCCAGCTTGTTCTGCATGTGCTGCATCCTTTCTGCCTTCAGGCGAGTTGGTAACAGGTCTGCTACTTTGTGCCTATACCGAGGGTCTAGTAGCGTGGCCACTCACTACAGGTCACTCCCCTTGAGTCTTTTATAGGGGGGTCCCTCAACAGGCTGGACAGCATGAAAGACGCCATCTGCACAAAGTTGGATCCAGACGTACTATCCATCTCCTCTTGCTCTTCCTCAGTGATGTCAGGTAAGTCCTCCTCCCCCCAGCACGAAAAATACCACGGGAACGTTGAGCAGCACAAGCCCCCTGCGATGCCTGCTGCGGTTGTTCTTCTGTCGCTGCCTCCTCCTCCTTCTCCAAAGAAACACCTTCCTCATCATCAGAGTCTGACTCCTCTTCCCCACACGACTCTTCCTCCTCCTCCCCCTCTGTGCTGCAGCAGGTGTTGAGGAAACACCTGGGTCTGATGTGAATTAATCCCACAACGCTTCCGCCCATAACTGTTCCTCTTCACGCTCCTCCACAGCTTGATCCACCACTCTACGCACGGCACACTCCAGGAGGTAAGCTACGGGATCAAGTCGCTGACGGTGCCTTCACTGCGACTCACCAGGTTGGTCACCTCCTCAAATGGCCGCATGAGCCTGCATGCATTTCGCATCAGATTCCAGTTGTTGGGACAGAACATTCCCATCTCCCCAGACTGTGTCCTTTTACTGTAATTGTACAGGTACTGGGTGACGGCTTTCTCCTGTTCTAGCAGGCGAGAGAACATGACCAGGGTCGAATTCCAGAGAGTCGGGCTATCACATATCAAGCATCTCACTGGCAAGTTGTTTCTTCGCTGAATGTCCGCAAAGTGTGCCATGGCCGTGTAAGACCGCCTGAAATGCTCACACAACTTCCTAGCCTGCTTCAAGACGTCCTCTAAGCCTAGGTACTTTGACACAAATCTTTGAATGACTAGATTCAGCACATGTGCCATGCAGGGTACATGTGTCAGCTTTCCCAAATTCAAAGTGGAAAGGAGATTGCTGCCGTTGTCACACACCACGTTGCCGATCTCCAGCTGGTGCGGTGTCAGCCAGTGATCCACCTGTTTGTTAAAGAGCAGCTAGGAGAGCTGCTCCAGTGTGACTCTCCGCTTTGAGGCAAGACATGTCTAAGATGGCGTAACACCATCGTACATGCAGAGGCGTAGCTAGGGCTTTCAGCGCCCGGGGACAAAGACTATTAATGCGCCCTCCGAGGAGGTAGCTGCATGCCAAAAAATGGGCGTGGTCATGCAACAGAATGTGGGTGTGGTAATGGGTGGGGCTAAATATAAATGACCTTAGCAATGGTGTAAAAGATCTGCCAGGGAAGTTTGAGCTCTGCCATAGTGTATCCCTCAAAATACATGTAATCTGACAGCATTTCACCAACAATACATGTAATTTGGCAGAGGTTCCTCCAAAATACAGATAATATGGCAATGGTTCCCCCAAAATAAACATAATCTGGCAGCAGTGATTCCCCCAACATACATATAATCTGGAAGCTGTTTCCCAAAATACACTTAATCTGGCAGCAGCGGTTCCCCAAAAATACAGTTAATCTGGCAGCAGTTCCCCCAAAATAGGTGCCCCCAGTATAGGTAACCAGGCCTATAGGTGTCCCCAGTGGAAGTAACCAAGTCTATAGGTGTCCCCAGTATATGTAGCCAGGAGTATATGTGCCCCCAGTATATTTAGCCATGTATATTTGTCCCCAGTATATGTAGCCAGGGGTATAGGTTTCCCCAGAATAAGTAGGCAGGTCTATAGTGGTCCCCAGAATAGGTAACCAGGTGTATAAATGTCCCCAGTATAGGTAGCCAAGGGTATAGATGTCCCCAGTATACGTAGCCAGGGGTATATGTGTCCCCAGTATATGTAGCCAGGGGTATATGTGTCCCCAGTATATGTAGCTAGGGTATATGTCCCCAGATATGAGCAGCGGGCGGCAGAACACTTACTCTACTCCCGGCACGGGGAAAGATCTGTGCTCCACTACACTGGTCTAGACTAGACCAAAGTATCGGAGCACAGATATCTCTACTCCGCCGCAAATAGAGTAAGTGTTCTGCCTCCTTCCCGCCGCTCATATCTGGAGGGGGGGGGGGGAGCGTGGGAGGGGAAGCCCTAAGGTGTGCCTACTACTCTCCCTTCTCTGCACTCGCCCCTCCCGCTGGCAAATAAACGTAAATTTAAAAAAAAACTCACGGTCATGGCTGGGCGCCCCTAGGGACCCAGCGCCCGGGGGCACGCGTCCTACCCTGCCCACCCCAAGCTACGCCCCTGCGTACATGGCATGCAGCATAGGCCCAGGGGAGATGGGGCTGTGTAGCTGGAGATTGCGGCACCAGACGAGGAGGAGGAGGATGACGACAGTGAAGAGGATGTGGCAGGAGGCCTGCCTGCAAGCCGTGGAGGTGTCACAAGTTGGTCCACTGCACAGCCACGTACTCCCTGCTTGCCATCGGTCACCAGGTTGACCCAATGGGCTGTGTATGTAATGTACCTGCCCTGACCGTGATTGGCAGACCAGGCATCCATGGTCAGATGGACTCTTGACCCAACGCTGTGTGCCAGAGATGACACCACTTGCCTCTCAACTTCATGGTACAGTTTGGGTATCGCCTTTTTAGAGAAATAATTGCGGCCTGGCATCTTCCACTACGGTGCCCCAATGGCGACAAATTTACAGAAGGCCTCAGAGTCCACCAGCTGGTATGGTAACAGCTGGCAAGCTAACAGTTCCGCCACACCAGCTGTCAGACGCCGGGCAAGGGGGTGACTGGCAGTAATTGGCTTCTTCCGCTCAAAGATTTCCTTCACGGACACCTGGCTGCTGTGGGCAGAGGAGCAGGAACCGCTCAAGAGCAGAGGCGAAGTGGAGGAGGGTGGCTGTGAAGGTGCAAGAGAGAAAGAGGCTGAAGATGCTGCACCTATAGGAGGAAGAGGAGAAGGAGGGTGGCTTTTCTTTTGTGTGCTGCTTTTGCTCAGGTGCTCTTCCCATTGCAGTTTGTGCCTTTTCTCCATGTGCCTTCGTAAGGCCTTTCCCTGGCTCAATTTTTGGAGGCAGAGAGTACAGATGGCATTGCTCGGATCTGAGACAGTCACATTAAAAAAATGTCCAAACCGCTGACCCCCCCTGGGGTGATGGCACTATGGTGGCATCAGCAGCTGACATTGAAGGGCATGTTGGCTGGCTGTACATCGGTGGCGATACATGGCGCTGGACACTGCAACCAGATTCTTCTGACGACGAGCTCCCCCTGCTTCTTTCAGGAACTTGTCTCCTCCTACTCCTCTCTGACTCCCCCTCTGAACTGTCCCCTTGGTCAGCTTGTCTCTTAGGATCCCACGTCACATCCGTATCATCGTCATCATGATAATCACCCTCCACAGCTTCGCTTGCCTCAGACACCTCCAAAACTGCACCAGCCGCAGGTACTTCATCCTCCTCCTCCTCACACATTATGTCCATAGTGTCGCCTAACTCACACATGAGGTGTTTTAACTTGCTTAGCGCCCTCATCTTGTTGTAGCAGTAGTGGCTGTGAATCAGTGATTTCACCACCAAATAACTCCCGCGAAGTGTCAAATGCAGCGTATGTGGTGCTTGCAGTAGTGCTGGTGGCTGCGGAAGATGAGGTGTTCTGTGTTAAATAGTCAACCACGTCCTGATAATCTTGGGAGTTGATGGCACTTGCCTTCTTCTGAGCACTGTACTTTGGCCCACGGCCGCACGAAATCACATCAACACGACCTCGCACAGACCTATCGGGTGGCCTTCCTCTGGGTCTGCCTCTACATCTTCCTCTACCTGGTTTGTTCGTTTTGTCCATATCGTGGGGGGTTGGGGGGAGGGGGAATGAAGTGAAAGGTATGCACTGACTTGACTAATACAATGTGCAGCCACACAGGCGCACAGTGGCGTAGCAATGGGGATAGCCGCCATAGCGTTGTTACGGGGCCCCGCGGCAGCGCTACGTCACAGGGGGCCCGCAGCTGCCCGAGAGGAATTTTTTTTTTGTTTATTATTTTTTTTTGTTTACTTTTTGTTTGGGGCCCCCCTCCCTCACCTCAGTGCCCCCCCCCCCTCACCTGGGGTCCCCCCTCCTTTTATCAGCGGCGGGAGGTGAGTCATATACAGAAAGCTCCGTCGGAGTAATCAGCCACTAGAGGTTCAGCTGCCTCCGGGCTACGGTGTCCCCACTGTATTGCTGCTCGCACCGCTTCCTGGTTTATTGCGAGCAGCAATACAGTGGGGACACCGTAGCCCGGAGGCAGCTGAACCTCTAGTGGCTGATTACTCTGACGGAGCCTTCTGTATATGACGCACCTCCCGCCGCTGATAAAAGGAGGGGGGACCCCAGGTGAGGCAGCTACCTCCCCTCCCGCCCGGCTACCTAACTGCCCACTACCTAACTACTCACCCGGCTACCTAACTGAGGGCTACCTAACTGAAGGCTACCTAACTGCCCACCCTCCCACCCGGCTACCTGAGGGCTACCTAACTGCCCACCCTCCCACCCAGCTACCTAACTGCCCACTACCTAACTGCCCACCCTCGCACCCGGCTACCTAACTGCTCACCCTCCCACCTGGCTACCTAACTGCCCACCCTGCCACCCGGCTACCTAACTGCCTACCCTGCCACCCGGCTACCTAACTGCCCACCCTGCCACCCGGCTACCTAACTGCCCACCCGGCTACCAAACTGCCCACCCTCCCACCTGGATATCTAACTGCCCACCCTCCCACCTGGATATCTAACTGCCCACCCGGCTACCTAACTGCCCACCCAGCTACCTAGCTGCCCACCTGGCTACCTATCTGCCTACCCTGCCACCCAGCTACCTAACTGCCCACCCAGCTACCTAACTGCCTACCCTGCCACCCAGCTACCTAACTGCCCACCCTGCCACCCGGCTACCTAACTTCCCACCCGGCTACCTAACTGCCCACCTTTCTACCTAACTTCCCACCCGGCTACCTAACTGCCCACCCGTCTACCTATCTGCCTACCCTCCCACCCAGCTACCTAACTGCCTACCCAGTGCATTGCCTGCACCGCAAATAGTGTGCCAGCCTGCCCAACCACCCTCCCTCCAGGTAATTAATGTTAGCCCACTATAGACCTAACTACATATACTGCACTTTGTTGGGAAATCTGCCGACAATCTGGTTGCATTTTGTTGGGAAATCTGCCGACAATCTGGTTGCATTTTGTTGGGAAATCTGCCGACAATCTGGTTGCATTTTGTTGGGAAATCTGCCGACAATCTGGTTGCATTTTGTTGGGAAATCTGCCGACAATCTGGTTGCATTTTGTTGGGAAATCTGCCGACAATCTGGTTGCATTTTGTTGGGAAATCTGCCGACAATCTGGTTGCATTTTGTTGGGAAATCTGCCGACAATCTGGTTGCATTTTGTTGGGAAATCTGCCGACAATCTGGTTGCATTTTGTTGGGAAATCTGCCGACAATCTGGTTGCATTTTGTTGGGAAATCTGCCGACAATCTGGTTGCATTTTGTTGGGAAATCTGCCGACAATCTGGTTGCATTTTGTTGGGAAATCTGCCGACAATCTGGTTGCATTTTGTTGGGAAATCTGCCGACAATCTGGTTGCATTTTGTAGGGAAATCTGCCGAAAATCTGGTTGCATATTGTAGGGAAATCTGCCGACAATCTGGTTGCATATTGTAGGGAAATCTGCCGACAATCTGGTTGCATATTGTAGGGAAATCTGCCGACAATCTGGTTGCATTTTGTGGGGAAATCAGATTGCCCCAGAAAATGTTTGGGTGGGAGGTCCGAGGTCCGTGGGGTTGGAAGGTCGTGGGGGGAGGGGGGGGGGCATAATTTTTTTTTGCTATGGGGCCCAGTCATTTCTAGCTACGCCCCTGCAGGCGCAGTTAACAGGTATGCACGGAGTGGTATATCACAGTGCGTGCACTCACGTAGGGAGGTGGGTGCACTGAACACAACAGGTAGGTATATACAGTGATGAGGTGGGTGCACACAGAGACAGATACCGGACAGGCAGAGTGACTCTGCGCGCACTCACGTAGGTAGGTGGGTGCACTGTGAACACCAAGTAGGTAGGTGTATGCAGTAATGGGTATTACAATGTGCACCTGTCACACACACAGGTAGTCACTGAGTGTGCTGGGCCTGGCAGTGCCACACACACAGTATGAATTATCAAGGCTGTCTATGCAACACAAGTGTCAGTGGGACACAGAATAAAAAAATAAAAATAAAAATGGATCACAAGAACAAGATTAGCTCTCAAAATGAGCTGTTTTGGGGTGCTTTTTTAGCAATACGAATCAGCAAGGAGCAAACTAACAAGCCTACAAGAGCCTAACTAATCTTTCCCTATGAGAAAGTCTGCAGCAGCTTTCCCTTCTCTCACTATTGCTGGCACACGAGTGAGTATAATGTCCGGCGCTGCCTGCCTTTTATAAGAGGGGGGGGGGGGGGGGGGAGTGGCTCCAGGAGGAAGTGTAGCCTGATTGGCTACAATGTAACTGCTGACTATGATGTAGAGGGTAAAAGTTGACTCTAATGGTGCACTATGGGGGCGAACCGAACTTCCGGAAAAGTTTGTGGTTCTCCACGATCGCAAACCCATAAAGTTCACCAGGAACCGTTCGGGTCATCTCTAATAAGGACAGCCAATCAAATTCTCTGACAACTGATCAATGCATAACCCATACTTGGCACAAATGTACTAATATAGTCCACAAGTCACTTTTACACAGCTGACGTCCCCTCAGGACAGCAGGGTAATTGAATGCTCAGTGTAGAGAGTATAATGGTTCCTCTCATTAAACTAACAAGACCTCTACCTGACATGTGATTTGTGCGTCTTCCTGTCAATCACAAAGATAACAAATCTCTCATTCCTCAACACATTTCTAATTTAATATATTTATTCATACATTCCAACAGCCACAATTTCAGCCATTTGTGTGAGACATACAGCATAATGTTACTACATTTTTGTCTGCATGCAGAAGTGTGTGTGGCTTCCAGAAATAGGAATGACCCTGAGGCGCTAGCAAGCCCAGCGATCGCTAACTCTTTTATCCTATTTACAATACACAATCACTTTTAAAACATTAAGTCCCCCTGCATCCGCCCCAGGGCTGTTGTGACTACATGAGCGCTCCCCCCCTCCACCTCTCAGCATCGGTGTCCAAATTCGTACCCGCCGGCTCAGTCCGTGACATGTTACAATTCCCATCCCTGTGACACACCTGCCCAGAAATCCGCAGCCTCTGGCATGGCGGCTGCGATCAGGGAGCAGGGGAGACTGACGTGTTCTGATCTCTCTTAGGGGGGTGATGAAGATGCTCAGCTCTCCAGGCTGGAGGGATGGAGGTTATAACATGCTCTGATCTTTCTGGGAGGGGAGGATTGACAAGAGCTGATCCAACGTTTAAAAAGGGATGGAAAACTGTTAATCCAAGCAATCAGAGAAAACGGGGTTTAGGCGATCATACATTCTACATTTTGATTTCTTCTCAGGGTCAAGCAATGTGTACAGTATTTTAAAGAGGAAAATCAGTCATTATTTCTGTTGCTTGTGTCTGGACCATCCCATTTGCTGCAACTACATTTTTTTAAAGGGACACTGTAATAAACTCCTCCCCCTTGGGAGGGGGAAGCCTCTGGATCCTAATGAGGCCACCCCCCTCCGCTCTCCTTTGGCGCAGTATATTTACCTTCCCCGGCTCCAGCACAAGCACAGTAGTGGCTTTCCGATCAGGCTCAGGCGGAAATAGCAGAGACCGATCGGGTCCGCTCTACTGCGCAGGCATGAGTCGCCTGACACATTAGAGTGGACCCCAATCGGACTCGGCTATTTCTGCCTGAGCTCGATCGGAAACCGCTCTTGGATTACAGTAGGCAAATATTTACCTCGTTGGTGTTCAGTGGCTGACATTGCTGAAGCGAAGGGACGGGGGGTGGGGGGTGGGAATGCAGGGGGAAGCCTCGTTTGCATCAAGAGGAATGCCCTTCCTGAGGAAAGGGGGGGGGGGGGGGGGGTAGAGTATTACAGATTTCTTTAAATGGAACCTGAAGTGAGAGGTATATGGAGGCTGCTATTTATTTCCTTTTAAAGAGACTCTAAAGCGACTTTTAAAACAGCTTTTTAGCTTATATTCTACATCGGCATGTTTGCCCCAGCTAAAACGCTGCCATCCCGTGGCAGGGGTCTTTACCCCCCCCCAAACCCCCCCCCCCCCCGCGCAAAATCCATGACCAACTTGGTCGTAGATTTTGCTGCTCCTGGAGGCAGAGCTTTCGGCTGTAGCTCTGCCTCCATGCATGTCTATCAGCGGCGGATCCCCGCCCCTCTCAGTGAAGGAAGACAGAGAGGGGCGGGGAGAGGCGTCGATCAGCACTGATAGACGCGCTGAGATGCAGGGCTGCGGCCGTTAGCCCTATTTCAAGCAGGAAGCGATCCCCGGGCACTACGGAGGGGATTTGGGGGGTAAAGTCCCCTCGTTCTGCCGCGGGAGAGCGGCGTTTTAGCAGGGGCAAACATGCCCACGTAGAATAGAAGGTAAAAAGCTGTTTTAAAAGTCGCTTCAGAGTCTCTTTAAGTAATACCAGTTACTTAGGAGTCCTGCTGATCTGTTTGGCTGCAGTAGTGTCTGAATCACACCAGAAACAAGCATGCAGCTAATCTTGTCAGACTTCAATCAGAAATATCTGCCGCATGCTTGTTCAGGATCTATGGCTAAAAGTATTAGTGGCAGAGGATCAGCAGGACAGCCAGGCAACTGGTATTGTTTAAAAGGAAATAAATATGGAAGCCTCCATATCCCTCTCACTTAAAGCTCTTGTTTGCGCACTTGCTATGTGGATTTTGTGGTTCTTGCAGAAGCCCATTCAAATGTACTGTATGTGTCAGAACTGCAATCGTGCCAAAACGAAGCATGCAGTACATCTGCCAATCAGCACAAATCCCATCTGACAAGAAGGAACAGAGTACCACAATTTACATAATAAAAAACCACCCTTATGATCGGCGAAATGTACACCTGCAAGATCAGATCAAATTGCTTGAAGTGGGGAAAGATGCAACATTTAGCTCACTCTTCAGTACAAAGCTCACTAACGAGGGAACTTTTTTTTGCCCATGGCATCTGCCACCTTCAGACGCTTAAACAATTTAGGACCAGTTCTATTACGCTAGACTCACAGTGGGAGTTGCACAGCTTTGCATTTCCTGTAACAACAGGGAGACAACAGGAAAGCAACGCCGCATATTATCCGCGCATCGCATAAAGCCAATGAAAAGTATGCTTCACGGGGCCATATGCAATTCACTTTTTCTCCTGAGTTTTCTCCTAGGAGATAATTTTTCATCTTCGATTCAAAATAACTTATTGGCATTTTGTAATGGAAAAAGTACCAAAAAGTAGGTGAAAAAGTACTATCAAAATGATTTTGAGTATTTTCTTGCTTGCTGATAGTTTAAAAGGTATTTTATTTACAAGTTGTGAAAATATCACCTTGGAGAAAATTCATGTGAAAAAGTGAATTGCATATTGCCCATTGTCAACGTATGCGTTTCGAATGTCGTTATACTGCACCCGCAGCACTGTGATCATCAGTCCACACGTTACACAGCGGCTGTTACACCGCACCACTGCAAAACAACAATCTACAGAGGGGATGATTCTTGCTGTAACCAAAGTGTAACAAGACTACAATAGACAACGTAAGTAACAGGCCACCAAGAACTGAGTCAGCGCCAGCATTTTTCCTACCTACCTTCTGCCATCCTGCAGCTCATGTCATTGGCTATCCAGTAACTTCAGTCAAGTTTCATCAGAAGCAATCAAACAGGCCTGCAAAATATAATACTAACAGTTACATACAGTTTAGGCATAATTATTATTGATTTATAAAAGCGCCAACATATTCTGTGGTGCTGGATAAATGTATTCCATTTATGAAAACACAAATAAAATACATAATGAGGAAAAAAAAAAAAGTCTCCCTTTCTTCACCTATAGAACCTAAATTAATGTTTCAAACCAGTAGATAAAGCAATCACCACTATGGCAATGTAAGGGTGGGAGTGTGTGAAAGGTGTGGCAGCATCACCTGTTGGTCAGCGACACAGCGTGCTCTGGTCCAAACAAATGCTGAGAAAATGGTTGGCACTGCCAGTGCTATTTAAAGAGAAACCGTAACCAAGAACTGAACTTCATCCCAATCAGTAGCTGATACCCCATTTCCCATGAGAAAGCTTTTCCTTTTCACAAATGGATCATCAGGGGGCTCTGTATGGCTGATATTGTGGTGAAACCCCTCCCACAGTGTGATGTCAGGACCATGGTCCTGACAGTTTCCTGTCTGTGAACCTCATTGCATTGCATGAAATAGTTTACAGCTGTTTCTAACTGCCAAAAAAAGCAAGCAGCATCTCCTTCCACTGACATCACCTGCCAGCAGTAAAAATGTCACCATGGGATAAATTTCAGAATGTTAATCAGGGAGAGGAAAGATTTTACAATGGGCAAACAATGACTAAACCATTGATACATAATTATTGTAAAAATGAAGCATTTTTTTATTACATTATTTTCACTGGAGTTCCTCTTTAATTGTGTGTGCAAATGCAGTCACTGTATCATTAACAAGTGATCATCATGGTAGGAGTTAGCTTAGCACATACCTACACAGGTGTTGAGATGGTGGGCAACGGGTACTAAAAGCTTAACACCCGGTTCAAACTGGACATTTTATTGGAGGCTGTGGCCTGCACACACAAAAATGTTGTGGCAGTGCCAACCATTTTCTCAGCATTTTCTTATAACCTGAAGTAGTCCTGCAAAGTCTAGCTTGACTCTCTTGGACACTGTCTGTCATTAAAGGGCAAGCGAAGCGAGAGGGATATGGAGGCTGCCATATTTATTTCCTTTTAAAGAGGAACTGTAACGACGTCCCCTGGGGGGTACTCACCTCGGGTGGGGGAAGCCTCAAGATCCTAATGAGGCTTTCCACGCCGTCCTGCGTCCCTCGGGGGTCTCGCTGTAGCCCTCCGTACAGCCGTGACGCAATATTTACCTTCCTGGCTCCTGCGCAGGCGCTCTGATGCCTCTCGGCGCCGAAGTAGGCGGAAATACCCGATCGCCGTCGGGTCTGCTCTACTGCGCAGGCGCAAGTTTCCGGCGCCTGCGCAGTAGAGCGGACCCGACGGAGATCGGGTATTTCCGTCTATTTCCGTGCCGAAAGTCGCCACAGCGCCCCCGCTGGAGCCTGCAAAGGTAAATATTGAACTGACAGTCGGCACAGTCGCCGGCTGTTCGGAGGGCTGCGGCGAGACCCCCGTGGGACAGAGGACGGCGTGGGAAGCCTCATTAGGATCCGGAGGCTTCCCCCACCCGAGGTGAGTACCCCCCAGGGGATCTTTTTGTTGTTACAGAGTCTCTTTAAGCAATACCAGTTGCCTGGCTGTGTTGCTGATCCTCTGCCTCTAATACTATTAGCCATAGCCCCTGAACAAGCATATGCAAATCAGTTGTTTGACATTATTGATCTGACAAGATAAGCTGCATGCTTGTTTTTGGTGAGATTCAGACACTACTGCAGCCAAATAGATCAGCAGGACAGTCAGGCAACTAATATTGCTTAGAAGGAAATAAATATGGCAGCATCCAAAAATGTGCAACCTTCATCTGGGTCATATCAGATCATAGTGAGAATTGCTGAAAGGGTGGAGAACTGATCATTTTTAAATAAATATAAGCTTGGTCTTGGCTTTCTAAATCCTGTAGTTTCTCCTGTGCTTTCTAGTAAAGGTAAATCAGGGTCATAACTTTTATTTAAAATAAACCCGATGTGTGAGACCTACGGAAGCGGCCTTATTTATTTCCTTTTAAACAATACCAATACCCTGGCAGTCCTGCTGATCTTTTTCTCAGATAGGGTCTAAATTCCACACCCAAAACAAGCATGCAGCTAATCTTGTCAGATTTGTCATAGACATCTGATCATGCTTGTTCCACGTCTATGGCTTAAAGTATTAGAGGCAGAGGATACGCAGGACAGCCAGGCAATGTGCATTGTTTAAAAGGAAACAAACATGTCAGCCTCCATATCCCTTTAAACCAGGGTTCCTTTTAAAACTTTAAGTGTATCTTCAGTCATAAGGCCCATACACACGTCGGATTTTTCCGAACGACCCGTCGTTTAGTCGTCCGCACGCCAAATCGGGTGTGTGTACAGACTGTCGTTCGGGTGATAAGACTGATTTAGAGCGATCCGCCCGGGGGATTGCTCAAGACCAGTCTTATCACCCGAACGACGTGCGGACGACTAAACGACGGGACGTTCAAACGACCTGTCGTTCGGAAAAATCCGACGTGTGTATGGGCCTATAGATCTGGACAGGATCCTGAGTAATGGTGTGTACACACTTCAAAGATAAATGAAAGATATCAGACCAATTTTACCCCCTTCCATGTAGTATGAGAGCCATACTCTACACAGTCTAGTCTATTGAGCTGAACTCCCCATCAGCTAAAAATCTTTGCAAGATGCTGCACACAGAGATGCTGTACACATTCAACAGATCAGTATCTGCAAAAGATCTGTTCCTGCCAAATGCATTCATAGTCTGAGATATGCAGGTCCTTATACACACCTTGTTTAACAGACTTCATCTGCATATCTGACAATCATCTGCAGATCTGAAGATCCAACCTGGTGGATCTGATCTGCAGATGAATGTCTGTTAAACAAAGGTGTGTATGAGGATCTGCAGATATCAAAGACTATGAATGCATTTTGCAGGAACAGATCTTTTGCAGATACTGATCTGTTGCATGTGTACAGCATCTTTGTGTGCAGCATCTTGCAAAGCTTTTTATCTGATGGGGAGTTCAGCTCAATAGAATAGACTGTGTAGGTATGGCCCCCATACTACATGGAAGGGGGTAAAATTGGTCTGATATCTTTCAAGTGTGTACACACCATTACTTGACACTGACTCTTGTATGAATGTTTGAGTGAGACAGGCCAGAGGACCAGCCTGTAGGTCAACTCCTGTGTTATCGGGTGTGAGCTGGCTGAAGGCCCGTACACACTCCCGACTTTAGTATGTTGGACGACAGTCAGGCGTGTGTACGCATGCTAACGACTGGACCAGCGACTGATAACAGACTTTGCGCCCAATCCAACTGTTGGATCCATGTTGGCATACAGTCATCTGATATTGTGCAGATGGTCTGTGTGTACAAGTTGTTTGAATGACTGTTAAACGACTTGTATTTATTTTCAATGTGTAGTCCGTCGTTCCACTATCGTGTGCAGTATGCAAATGAGTTGGTAGTTTATCCGTGTGGACATACAGGTCGTGTGGTACATTAGATCGCTTGGTTCGTCATGTCGTGCGGGTGGTCGTTTGCACATTGTGCGCTTGTTGAGCGTGTGTATGTAGCTCGAGCTTATATACTTTCTCTACTGGATAAGGCTCTGGGCCTCCCAAAGTTGAAAGGCAACTTCATAATGGTGACTATCAGATGATGTACAGGCAGATTGACCAAGAGAGAGATTTCACGCTGATCGAATCTTATGGGAGAGGGATCTGTTGCCTGCCCATACACCAGCAGCCCGCTTCCCGAGAGAATTCAGCATGCAATCTCCGGAATCGGCCTTGTGATGCCGCATCCACTGGCCCTGTGCTGTCCACCCTAATGTAAAATGTGCCCACCCAGGGAAGTATCATTTACCTGTGTGACCTCCGCTGGCTCCGTCCGCAATCCACACACACGTAGCCACGTTTCCGGCGCATACAAGCTTGATGTCACACACACCCATGTTGCCCCAGCAACCACGTGGAATGCAAGTATGCGGATTGTGGATGAAGCCAGCGACGGACAGGTAAAGTATACTGCACCAGGCAGGCACGTTTTACATTAGGGTGGACAGCGCCGGAGGTTCTGTCGCGCACCCAATCAACCACAATGCAGCATGTCTGATCAATACATGCAACCAAATTTGGCCTGAAATTGGTTGCATTGTCAATCGGGCATGCTCTTGGCAGCACCGATTTTCATCTGATTCTATAATAAATCGGCCAAGTCAAGAGATGTATGGCCACCTTTAAGATGCATACACAGGCACAATTACTTGCTTGGGTGACAGATTGGAGCCAAGTGTTGTACAGCTGCGTTGCTAGCCTGTAGGCTAACAATGCTTTCTGTGACTTTGGAGGGAAGAGAAGGGACAACACAGCACAGTGTGCATTGCAGATCATCTTTGGATGGGCCATTTATCATTTATTTCATTGAATTTAGGTGTTAGGTTGCTGTGTAATTATCCCTAAGTACCCTCTGTTTTGTGCAAAATAGTCAAAAAAAAAAAAGGGGGGGGGGGGGGAGAGATTGTTTACCTCCAAATAATCATAGGAATAAAATGAAGGCTTTTATTCACACCACATTTTGCCAGACCTCTGGCTTCTTTTAAGGATACACAAGGTGACACGTGACAGGATGAGCTAGACATGTGTATGTACAGCGCATAGCACACAAATAACTATGCTGTGTTCCCTTTTTTCTCTGCCTAAAAGAGTTAAAAAATCAAATATGCAAATGATCATTTCAATCCAGGTCAGGATTGGGTCAGACTATAGCATACTCCTTATTGATAGGAAATTTCAGCCATAAAACACTTTCCTGGCAGAAACTTTATCTCAATTTTTGTCCCCTTGTGTTTCCTTTAAGTTATGAATCTCACTCTGATGAAGGTGCTCCAATTGGGAACCCTTGCTTCATTACATCAGCTGGACTTTCTCAACTGCTGTAGTGATGGTAATTCTGGCTCTTCTCAGAGAATCGGCTCTTCTGAATCGGCTCCCATTAAAGAGCCGGCTCTTACGGCTCTGAATCGGCTCTTCATTAAATATCACTAGACACCACTCAGAATCGGAGTAAAAGCCCCGCCCCGTCTCCATTACAACTCCAGACTGCTTCTCTGAATGGGGCAATCCCTCCTGCTACAGCTCTGCTCCGCCCCATACACTCCTACAAGCTGGAAGAGGAGGACTACATCTCCGAGCATGCCTCAGCACCCTTTATTACAGAGCAAAGCAGAGCTCTGTGGGGCGGCTGAGGAATTGGCTCTTTTAAAACTGAGAGCCGGCTCTTGTCGTTCGCAGCAAAGAGCCGGCTCGTTCACGAACGACCCATCACTACTGCTTAGGCTGTGCTTCTACAAGGATATTAAGTTTTGCAAGCGGTTGTTCCATGTGTTTTTATACAATGCATCTAGTGTAATGGACAATAATTACATGGGAAATGGATGTGTGGCACACAAAAAAATAAAAATAAAAAATAAAATGCAGCTTTTTTTTTTTTTTTTTTTGAAGAATCAGTCTGAAGAAAATGCAGCGAATGGAAACTATCCCATAGATTAACATTCCCTACATTTGTCATGCAAATTTCCGCAATGCGAATCCGCATACAATGGAAACAAGCCCAGGGACAATCGCATTGCAACACAACCCAATGCAATATTCCAATGGGGCTAACACAGTTTGCGCTGCAGTGGGCTTCTTTAGGATAACACGTTGCATGCAGTGAACTGTACAGTATAATGTACACATTTACAGTGGCAGTGAAGCCTATTTTCAATGATACAGTATCCTTAACACATTATATCGCATGTCTAACATGCGATTATGGTACTATTCTACAGCGTTGCAATTCTAAACGCAACTCAATGGATATGGTGTGCAAGGAGCCCAACTTTTTTTTTTTGCGTAAAGGAAAACTGAATTTGTACAAGATT
This sequence comes from Hyperolius riggenbachi, assembly GCF_040937935.1. Taxonomy (NCBI): domain Eukaryota; kingdom Metazoa; phylum Chordata; class Amphibia; order Anura; family Hyperoliidae; genus Hyperolius; species Hyperolius riggenbachi. The sequence goes on along the minus strand of NC_090657.1, from coordinate 41,064,726 downwards.
AACATAGGAGTAATCTGTAGCTAAAAGGAGAGGGGAACTGCCTGGCACTACCGATAAGCTTCGTGTAAAGAGAGCAAAAAGGGGGACCCAGGAGTGGCACTCCCTATACCATGAGCATTAGTTATGTGAGTGAACAAAAAGCAATAGAATCTCACCATACCATCAGTGGTACCTCTGTCGATTGCTGGGACGTGTGCACTGCGGTGTTTGTCAAGAAGAAAGCGCCAATACGTAATGTAACTGTAGAAAAAGAAAAATCATCCCGGGCACCTTCCGTCCAGTGTAATTTATTGTTGCAGAAAGTGACAGACATCCATCTGGATAGTGGATACCACAAACAATGACTACCTCATCCTGGTGATGTTCAAAGGTGATGGTCCGGTGGAGGTGGAGGAGCCAGGGCACAGAGTGGGACAAGCGACGGCCGTTTCGCGTCTATACAGACGCTTGGTCACGCTGCGTACCACTAAGTGGTACGCAGCGTGACCAAGCGTCTCTATAGACGCGAAACGGCCGTCGCTTGTCCCACTCTGTGCCCTGGCTCCTCCACCTCCACCGGACCATCACCTTTGAACATCACCAGGATGAGGTAGTCATTGTTTGTGGTATCCACTATCCAGATGGATGTCTGTCACTTTCTGCAACAATAAATTACACTGGACGGAAGGTGCCCGGGATGATTTTTCTTTTTCTACAGTTACATTACTACCGATAAGCTTTACTGGGTGTGTGAACACGCTGGTGCAAAGTCGTACCTGTAGGATGAACAGGCGGTGGCTGCATGGCACTGGCTCATGCCTGATGGACGTTTCACTCCATTGGAGCTTCTTCCGAGGCAAAATCTAGATATATAATGTTATCATTAGTTTCCTAATTAATCAAGATCTAAGTTAACTTATTAGGCAGGGAATGGATCACACTTTTTAAAATCGTAGGTGGTTTGGTACAATAGGAAAATATAAGCAGTGCTTTCCTACATGTCTGCTGTATTTTCAGGAAACCTCAGCAATTGTGTATGGCATAAAAAAACAAACACAAAAACCACAACCCATACTACTTGTTCACAAATCACAAGGGATTCCTCACTGATTATCAATGCCTACTAGCGGTATAAAACAAAAAACCCACCTGTAAACAATCGCAGCAGACAACCGCACATATCATGCAGAAAATCGTTTGCGAGGAACGGTCTACATTTCCCACAGACAAGTGTGGTGTGATCTCTTGCTCAGTATGTAGGGTCAATGAGCAGCAAATAATTCTGAGCTCATGTAAATGTTTATGCTAATTTGATGCCAATTCATTCAATCGGTAAACAAACCAATGGAATTTTATGTGCATGTCCTTTTCAGGGCTCGTTCACAGTGGTCAGTTACATTGCAGAATCATTTTGCATGTCAACTCACTGCCCATACAATGCTGTGGGGCTGTTCACAGTACTGCTCTGTAACTGATTGCATTATTCTATGGCCACATACACACATCAGACCATAGTCTTTGGAAAATGAAAGATCACAGACCAATCTTACCACCCTTCATGTAGTATAAGAGCCATACTTTACACAGTCTTTTCTATGGAGCTGAACTCCACATCAGGAAAAAATCTTTGCAAGATGCTGCACACACAGATGCTGTACAGACACAAAAGCTCAGTAGCTGCAAAAGATCTGTTCCTGCCAAAAATCCATTCCTGCAAATTGCAATGATAGTCTATGAGATCTGCAGATCATCATACACACATGATTTAACTGACATTCATCTGCAGATCTGCAGATCTGAAAATCCATCCTGGTGGATCTGATCTGCAGATGAATGTCAGTTAAATCATGTGTGTATGATGATCTGCAGATCTCATAGACTATCATTGCAGTTTGCAGGAATGGATTTTTGGCAGGAACAGATCTTTTGCAGCTACTGATCTTTTGTGTCTGTACAGCATCTGTGTGTGCAGCATCTTGCAAAGATTTTTTTCTGATGGGGAGTTCAGCTCCATAGAAAAGACTGGGAAGGTATGGCTCTCATACTACATGAAGGGTGGTAAGATTGGTCTGTGATCTTTAATTTTCCAAAGACTATGGTCTGATGTGTGTATGTGGCCTAAGTCGCTGCATGCAGGCTTTATATTAAAAATCTCCAGTCTCTATTGTAGTTCACACATTATAAATCATTATTTGCATACATTATGCAACTGACCACTGTAAACCTAGCCTGAAGCTACAGAATACATTTTAAAATAAAATTTCAAAGCGGGTAGGATTGCTAAATTGTAAAGTGGATAAAACTCGTCAAATGTTACATCTCTTACAGCAAAAAAGAGGCTACTATGCATATTAATTTAAGAAAAAAACAAACAAAAACAAAACTTGTTTCAACAAATTTGTACATCACAGGCTATGAAAGAGAGATGAGGTTCCTAAAAGAGGTACAGTAAGGGCCCATTCACACCTGAGCGGGAATCGCACGATTCCCGCTCGCAGCAAACCGCTAGCGGTTCTGCAAGAACCGCTACACATTGTAGCCAGTGGCCGTGTTCTCACTGCCGCGGTTGCGGTTAGCGATAACCGCAACCGCGTTGCATGCAGCGGTTTGCCGGCGACGAGCGTTCCACGATTTGCGATCGTGATTAGCGTGCATAGCACGCTAATCGCGATCGCTCCAAAACCGCCGCAGTGTCCAGTGATTTTTCCGCGCTAATCGCGGGAAAATCACTCCCGCAGAACGCCGGCGGTAATCGCCGGCGTTCTGCGGTTCTAAGTGTGAATGGGCCCTTAGGGCCCGTTTCCACTGGAGCGGAAACCGCAGCGTTTCCCCGCAGGCAAATCGCGCGGGGAACCGCTGCCATAGGAAACTATGGCGCCGCCGGCCGAATCACTTACCCTAGCGATTCGGCCGACACTGCCCGCAGATTTTGCCCGGGATCGCAGGCGAATCCCATAGCTGTGCATGGCACGGCTTCTGGGATTCGCCTGCGATTCCGCCCACCCGGAAGTGCTGACGCGTGCGGCACAAATGGAAATGGGCCCTTAGGCTGGGTTCACACATAAAAAGGTGTGCAGTCCTGTCAGTTGGCATCAGTTTTGTAGTTTTCTATGGTTGGGTTCACACAAGTCTGTTCATTTCCGGTCTAGTCCTGTCAGTTTTGTATCAATCTTCTATGGTTGTGTTAACACATAAAATGTGTACACAGTTCTAATCCTGTCAGGTAAAACTTAGGCCCAGTGCACACAAAAACCGCTAGCAGATCCGCAATATGCTAGCGGTTTTGGGAGTAGATTTCAGAGCGATTCTAGGTCTGTTTAGAGAGGTTTTCTAAACATACCTTGCGGTTTTGTGTAGCAGATTACACATATTGTTACAGTAAAAGCTGTTACTGAACAGCTTCTGTAATAAAAACGCCCGGCAAACTCTGAAGTAGCGTTTTTCAGAGCGATTTGCGTTTTTCCTATACTTTACATTGAGGACGAAACGCAAACATGCAGCAGGAGGCACATTTGCGGCTGGGCAAAAACCTCAAACCGCCGGTGTGCACCATCCCATTGCAATACATTAGCCAAGCGTTTTTACAGGCGGATGCGGCCGGCGGATCGCTCCAAAAACCGCTCGGTGTGCACTGGGCCTTATAGAAAACTGATGCAAAACTGCAAGGCCAGGACTGGAAATGTACAGATTTGTGTGCGAACCAAAGAGTCATTCACCTTATGCTGCATACACACTTGAGATAAAAGTCTCTGGAAAAGGCAAGATCACAGACCAATTATACCCCATTCCATGTAGTATGAGAGCCATACCTTCACAGTCTATTCTATGGAGCTGCACTCCCCATCAGATAAAATCTTTGCAAGATGCTGCACACAAAGATGCCCGTACACATTCAAAAGATCATTATCTGCAAAAGAGCTCTTCCTGCAATAGATCCATTCCTTCAAAATGCATTCATAGTCTATGAGATCTGCAGATCATCATACACACCTTGTTTAGCAGGCAATCATCTGCATATCATCTGCAGATCAGATCCACCAGGATGGATTTTCAGATCTGCAGATGATTGCCAGATATGCAGATGAAGTCTGTTAAACAAGGTGTGTATGAGGATCTGCAGATCTCATAGACTATGCATGCATTTTGCAGGAATGGATCTATTGCAGGAAGAGATCTTTTGCAGATAATGATCTTTTGAATGTGTACGGGCATCTTTGTGTGCAGCATCTTGCAAAGATTTTATCTGATGGGGAGTGCAGCTCCATAGAATAGACTGTGTAGAGTATGGCTCTCATACTACATGGAATGGGGTAAAATTGGTCTGTGATCTTGCCTTTTCCAGAGACTTTTATCTCAAGTGTGTATGCAGCATTATTCAGCCTCTCATCTTCCACTAGACCAGTGTTTCCCCAACCTGTCATCAAGGCCCACAACAGTGCATGTTTTGTGGAATTCTGCAGAGATTGTTAATCAGCTCTACTGAGACACTAATTACCTCACCTGTGCATGCTTGTGGTTTCCTGCAAAACATATTGGGCTCTATTCATAAAAAAAATTGTGGCAAAAAAACTCCTGAAGGGAAAATACCACATTGGTATTTTAGACTTCTGGGTGGTCATTCATAAAAATGTTGGCAGCTGCGATGCAAGTGCGGAGATCTCCTGTTGAAGGCTGGCGGTAAGCTGTCGGAAGGCATGCGCAAACACTTAAGCCGGCAGAGTCCCTCCGTGCACTGCTCTCTCTGGGAGGTCTGTCCCATTCACTTGTATGTAATCCGCAGGCTTTGAGGAAGCGGTATTTCCCGTCCACATACCGCTTCCTCTAATCTTTATGAATGGCCATTTTGTTACTTTTTTTCTAGATAAATCTAGAAAAACACTGCAGAAGGTGGAAATTTCTCGCTCTGCTGGGGGATTGTAGATTTTCATGCGGGAACAGCTTTTATGAATGCTTACTTTGCTAAATGGTCGGGAAAGTCCGCTGTTTTGAGCGGAAAACTTGCAGTAACGGTTTATGAATAGAGCCCATACTGTTGCTGGGCTTTGAGGACAGGGTTGGGGAACTCTGCACTAGACAACTTGTTTCTACAGATTTGTACATCACAGGTTATGAAGGAGAGATGGAGTTTCCAAAAAAAGGGACAGTTAGGCTGAGTTCACACATAAAAGGTGTGCAGTCCTGTCAGTTGGCATCAGTCTTGTAGTTTTTATATGGCTGGGTTCACACAAGTCTATTCATTTCCAGTGTAATGAAAAATTTTGCAACTCATATTTTGCAACTTGCCATAGAGGACAGTGTATAACTGCGTAGGCGTGGCTTCTCTCTGTTAACACGCCTGTAATTTTTTCCAACCACGGATCCCATTGAGCTAGAAGGGGGATTGTTTCCTCGGCGGGCGGGTTGTTCCCTCCAGGAGGGGAGTTATTAGTCGAGCAAGAAGGGGGGGGGGAATTGTTCTCTCTAGGGGGGTCATTAGTTGAGCAAGAGGGGGAATGGTTCTTCCCTCCAGGGGAGGGGGGTTATTAGTTAAACAAGAGGGGGGGGGGGATTGTTCCCTCCCAGGGGGTTAGTAGTTGAGCAAGAGGGGGGGGGGGGGGGTTTCCTGTGTGAGAATAGGGTTTGGTTGGGTTGCATTTTCTGATACAGATAGGTTGAAGTCAATGGATAGGTTGCACTTTCTGATAGCTATACCTATAAGTGCAACTGGTTGCACAATATGATCAAGTTGCAAAAAATTTCACTACACTGGTCCAGTCCTGTCAGTTTTGTATAATATGGCTTGATTCACACATAAAAGGTGTACAGTTCCAATCCTGTCAGAAAAACTAATAGGACAGGACTTGACCGGAAATGTACATCTTTTATGTGTGAACCAAGGAGCCATTCAACTTATTCAGCCCCTCATCTTCCCCATGGCAACAATTTGCCCTCACAGGCAGGAGTTATGATTGTAGTGAACCTCCTCGTCCACCTGGTGACAGCCCAGATTTCACACACACCTGTATGGGGAAAACTTACATTACTATAGCAGGATGAAAGTGCCAGCTACTCAACACACAGCCTGATATCAGCTGTCTGTGAGGTGACCCAACACCGCCTGACAAGCAAGCGCTCTCCCACCTCTCCTAAAACAGAATGGCCACTTGCAGCGAGTAATAAAGTAAACAAACTGTGACCATAGCGAAGCACGCATTCGCGGTTTTTCTCTTAGCCCAGTAATCAGTAACAGCAGGCAGTACGGAAGACAGCCCCGCGGCGGAAGGGGCCTAAAGCAACCTGGATGTGATGACGTGTGCCGGGTACAGTGGCGAAAAGAAAGCAGCGTAAGCAGATGATTACCTATCATTAGGTAATCGATTGCCGAACGCTCATCGGTGACTTGGGAAAAGACCCGGAGCCATGGAGGCTCTCTATCATCAGAGTAACAAGTGAGTGTGACTTCTGGCTTGCAGGAAGTGTGTGTAGCTCCATTGGGACAGCAGCCCATCACAGGGCATCCTGTTGTGCCCCACACAGGTCATGTGATCAGGCTTCTTCCTACGCAGGGAACAGATGTGGCATTTGTAAATCAGCAGTGATGCTTATTTATTTTATATGGGTTCTTTTCCGTCTTTACATGTTTGACAGAATGTGATGTTGTTGCAGTTATCTGAGTAGCAATTGAAAGACACTGTCCTATGGTGTAACATGGAACTAGAGGTAGCATGTTAGGTTAGGCAGGGGGTCACCCCTGTGAAAATCTTGTGTGTTTTTGCACAGTGGGGGGGGGGGGGGGGGGGGGGGGACACACCTTTGTTTGCACATTATGCATTCAAACTAGGAAAAGATGCATAAAAACAAAATGCACATTTGGACTGCAGACAAATTGAGGCAGGGGTCACACTTACCGGCTTTCGTACGCGTTTTCTGCACAGAAAAACTTCAACTGAGAACTCATGTTAATCAATAAGCAAGGTCATACTTTAATGCAGATTTCGCATGCAGAAAAAAAAAAAACTGACATCTTGCATAATTTGTCAGTTTTCTCTATAAATTACATTAGCTGCTGTAAGGCTGGGGTCACACTTGTCTTTCAGTTTTCTGCAAAGTGTAGAAACTGAAAGACAAGTGTGACCCCTGCCTGAAAAATGTAGTATAAAATCGCATGCGTTTACCATCCTGCAAGCCCTGCCTTAATACTTCTAAACAGGGTTCAAAATGGTTTTCCTGCATTTCATATTTGCATTAGAACTGACATGGATCAGCTAATTTCAGGGCAGTGCTGCGGTAATTGTTTGGGCACCGCCATGGGCTGTAATCAGAATTATGGCTATAGCAGAGCTCTGTGACTAATTTGAACGTGGCTATTTTAAATGTACGCAAACTGACCTATGTAAATTTGGTGCATGCACCTCCCACCATAAACTGCTGGCAGTCTATCAGAATCACACACACGATTTTACGGGACAGGGACGTGAAATTAAAAAAGGTGTAGGAATCTCGTATGAAGATTTGCACAAACTTGCATGTCCTACTGAGAATCCTTGCATGCAATTTCACATTGCGCACAAGTGTGGTAATTGTGTAAGGCAAATTGTTTGCAATAATGCTGCAGATTTTTGCAACATGCAGCCAAATACCTATAGTGGTGCATAGCAAGGCTCAGAAATTCTGGCTGTGGTTACACTGTAGAACAGGAGCAGCGGCGGAATTGGAAATAAGAAGGAGAAATGGTCCGCACTTGTCAGTGAAGATTTCCTTTATTAATGGACATATCCAAGAACATCCAGGGCAAACATCACATAGCTGACATGTTTCGGACTAACCGTCCTTAATCATAGCTAACCGTCCTTAATCATAAGCTATGATTAAGGACGGTTAGTCCGAAACATGTCAGCTATGTGATGTTTGCCCTGGATGTTCTTGGATATGTCCATTAATAAAGGAAATCTTCACTGACAAGTGCGGACCATTTCTCCTTCTTGTGACTTTTGGACTTGCTAACCAGGTCGTGCACTGTCGTGGATTTTGGTGGGATGTAGCGGTGCCCACTCCATACAGGAATTGGAAATAGGCGTGGCTCCTAGTGGAAACCAGCCCTAAAGAAAATGTCTTATTAGGAAGCTGAGCCCAAATTGCCTAATCAAACCTGAAAGGCTGATAATTACCTGACAACTGGCAGATATTTATAATTAAGCTTGCCATTCCAATGCAACATTTTGCAGGAGAGGAGAGTTTGCACTCAGAGTAAAGCCCTGGTACACTTTTAATAATAATTGGCCCATCGCTGACCAATTTCACCACCTGCATATAGTAGGAGGGTCAATATATTGAATACTACATGCAGATGGTGTAGGTAAGCTCTCATACTACATGAATGTGGTAAAATTGGTCAGAGATTGGCTATTCATAATTGAAAGTGTGTACCAGGCTTTAAAAGACAACTGAAGTGAGAGGTATATGGAGGCTGCCATATTTATTTCCTTTTAAAGGGACACTTAAGTCAAACAAAAAAAATTAGTTTTACTCACCTAGGGCTTCCAATAGCCCCCTGCAGCTGTCTGGTGCCCTCGCTGTCTCCCTCCGATCCTCTTGGCCCCGCCAGCAGCCACTTCCTGTTTCAGTGACAGGAGCTGACAGGCTGGGGACGCAAGTGATTCTTCGCATTCCCAGACACATTAGCACCCTCTATGCTGCTATATGGTATATGATATGCTATAGCAGCATAGATGGCGCTATTGTGGCCAGGAACACGAAGAATCACTCGCGTCCCCAGCCTGTCAGCTCCTGTCACCGAAACAGGAAGTGGCTGCCGGCGGGGCCAAGAGGATCGGAGGGAGATGGCGAGGGCACCGGACAGCTGCAGCGGGCTATTGAAAGCCCCAGGTGAGTAAAACTCATTTTTTTTGTTTGACTTAAGTGTCCCTTTAAACCAGGCTTTCTCAACCAGGGTTCCTTGAAGACCCTGCAGGGGTTCCTTGGCATTTTCCCCCATCGTGGAGGAAGTATAATAGAGCACATTATAATAGGAGGTACGGTAAAAAGAAGCACCAAATTGGGGGTCAGCATAATAATGAGCACAGTATAATGAGTGGCAGTTTAATAGGAGTAAGGGAAATTAATAGCCTCCCCTACTTTTAAAGACCATGCCTCCAGAAAAATAAATGCAGGGGTTCCTCGATTAAAAAAATTGCTTGCAGGGGTTCCTCAAGATCCAAAAGTTATTAGCAGGGTTCCTCCAGGGTAAAAAGGTTGAGAAAGGCTGCTTTAAACCATACCAGTTTCCTGGATATCCTGCTGATCATCTGTCTCTAATATTTTTAGCCATAGCCCCTGAACAAGCATGCAGCAGATCGGGTGTTTGACAGATCTCACAAGATTAGCTGCATGCTTGTTTCAGGTGTGCTTCAGACACTAATGCCAGGAAACCAGTATTGTTTAAAAGGTAAATATGGCAGCCTCCATATAGCTCACTACATTTGTCCTTTAGGCTACTTTCCCACCAAGACGTTGCATCTTAGGGGGTGTTATGGTCACATAACGTGCCCCTAACGTAACGCATGGTAGTGTTGAAGTTGGACGTCAGATTGAGCTGCGTTATGCAGCTCTCAAAGCAGTCGCTCCAGGTTAGTGATAGGAAGTCTGGATATTTTTAAGGATTTGGATCATTTGAAAAGATCCAGCTCTTTGAACCAAATAATTTGAATCATTTTACTAGGGAAGCAGACTGGGTGAAATGACTAGCAGGACAGGGCTTTCTCTGCACTGTACATTCTGTATGTTCCTGTTTCCTCCAGACAGACATCCACCATGAACCAAATCTTTCATTGTGGTGATCCGGATCAAATGAACGATTCGTTCATGATCCGGACAACACTACAGTTCCATCACCACAGTGCAGTGAATATTAATTAGCCATGTGGCTGGCCGCGGAGGAGACCTCCTCATCCAACATTACTGAGCATGTGCAAACAGTCTAACGTGGCTTAGCCCAGTATAACGTACAGCATGCAGCACTTTGTTTAAACGTGCTGCGTTACTATGTAACGCAACGTGGGCACTAACAGCACATTGATTTTACAGTGCTGTGAGTAGGGCTGTGTTACTGGCTGCTGTAACGCGGGACTTTGACATCCCATTGCGAAACCTGCCTTAAAGTGATTCATGAAGACATTCCCCACCCACATTGATGCAAATGGTCAATGAGATGCTATGAATTCCAAGTTGACACAGAATTATGCAAGTCTCTTCAGCATGAAAATAGATAAATCAAACTGCATCTCACCTTCATTCCATTAGCCCATTTTTAAACTGCATATATATGCAAAGAATTTGCTTACTTTTGCATCAACTTGGCATTATTTGCCTATTCATTGCCTATCCCTACTTGCTACAGTGAAATGCAAATTAAGTTGATGGAATTATGCAAATATATGCAGCTTGAAAATGGACCAGCTAAATGCAGCCCCTGCAGGGTTTACCAGTAAAATGCCTACATTTGAGAAAAAAAAAGCGCAAGCAGCATTCACTTTAAGACAGGGGTCTCAAACTCCATTTACCTGGGGGCCGCAGGAGGCAAAGTCAGGATGAGGCTGGGCCGCATAAGGGATTTCACAATCAGCAGCTCCCGGTAACCAAACCGCCCCCCCCCCCCCCCTGCATTGATTTTTATTTCAAAATCAAATTCACACTGATGTGAACTATTTTGCCTATTTTACCTTATAGTTCGCTTCAGTGCTCCCATTACAAGTAAACCGCCATGTCCCCGCCGCAAAACGAGGGCTGCAGAGCCCCTAAGTCACCCTGGGGGCAATCCACCGGCATTTCCTGGAAGGGGTAGAGCTTTCAGCTTCAGCTCTGCCCCTCCTGACATCAATCGCGGCGCATCACCGCCTCTGCCTGCCCCTCTCACTCTTCCTTCACAGAGAGGGGCGGGGAGAGGCGGCGATCCGTGCGGCGATTGACATCAGAAGGGGCAGAGCTGATGCTGAAGGGGCTCTGCCCCTTCCAGGAAATGCCGGCGGATTGCCCCCCGGGCGATTTGGGGGCTCTGCAGCCCTCGTTTAGCGGCAGGGATGCGGCGGATTACTTGGAAAAATGACACATGTATGCATTTTCTCACAGTCCACATTTATGAGAAACGTAAAATACATGTAGTATGAAAGGGTAGTGAGGCCCATTCACTCTACACATGGTTACCCTTGCTTTTAAACATTGCAGAAAACAAAGACAGACCATGTTTATCAATGGACTTGATATCAGAGTGGATGCAACAAGCACATGTAATTAAACAAATGATAATCTTCAATACAAAACAGCCAACAAAATGTTTTCTCGTGAAATATGGTAAATAAGAGCTCAATATAATTGTAGCGGTAGCAGTGACAGACCTCTGCACAAGCCACTGTTTCACATATCAGAACATATTATCCCCATATCAGATATAATGGAAGGGTATGAGGCCTGGCTGTACCTACTTACCTCGTCTGTGCCCAGAAGTGGCACTGCAGACACACATTGGAGCTCAGGGACACTGAATGAACACAGTGTGCAGAGATAATCAGACTTGTGAGCTGCTAGTCAATCACCCAGCAGCTGTGTAAACCTATCAGGTGCTGGCTAATTAATTGTCAGGTTTCAGTAGGTCACAGAAAAGCTAGTGTTGCGGAATTTACCGCTAATGGAAGTCTATGGGCCGCAGGAAAAAACGCATATAAGTTTTTGATACATGCGTTTTCAAAAACGCTGGTTTTGTTGCGTAATCTTCAAAAAGGCACATAATGAAAGTCAATGGAAACACAATGGTATGCATTTTTGGTAAAAAAATATATTGTTTTCTGATGTATTTCCGCTTCCTGTTGTCTTCCTAGTGATTTGCATAAAACGCAAAAGAAAAACGCATATGTGAACCACAAACGCATTAATCGCATGCAAAACGTATGTGTGGTAAAATGCAAATGCATCAAAAACGCAGCCTGTTATGTTATGTGTGCAACAACCCTAAAGGAAAAACAGCAGAAAACCCACAGTTGGGAAAGGCCCTGCTCCTGGTACAACTCCATGTCGTTACACTTCCTGGGGGCGGAGCTAATCCAGGAAATGTGATGACATGGATGCACCAGGCAAAGAAGCCTTATACAGTACACTATTATCATAACACAAATTCCTTCTCATAGGGATTGGCTAAGCTGCATGCTTGGCACACAGTTTAGCCACCGGTATGCCAGCCATTGAGTGCCTTTCATCTCCAATTTAATGCAGCTTACTGGCAGGGTTTATAATGACTCATGTGTCAGTGTTTCAGCAGCAAAAAAAAAAAACCCACTTCTTGTCATGTCAGAGCTCAGCTGCTGGCATACTCATATGTACATCAGTCAGGTATTATGTAGGGGTGGTGGAGGCACTGACAATCCTGTTGCAAATACCCCAATTCAAGTGCATTATTCTGCAAGGGGCTTATGCTTCATACACACTTGAGGTAAAAGTCTTTGGAAAATGCAAGATCACAGGCCAATTTTACCCCCTTCTATGTAGTATGAGAGCCATACTCTACACAGTCTATTCTATGGAGCTGGACTCCCCATCAGATAAAATCTTTGCAAGATGCTGCACACAAAGATGCCCGTACACATTCAAAAGATCAGTATCTGCAAAAGATCTGTTCCTGCAAAAGATCCATTCTTGCAAAATGCATTCATAGTCTATGAGATCTGCAGATCATCATACACACCTGGTTTAACAGACTTCATCTGCACATCTGGCAATCATCTGCAGATCTGAAAATGCATCCTGGTGGATCTGATCTGCAGATGATCTGCAGATGATTGTCTGTTTTTGCAGATAATTATCTTTTGAATGTGTACGGGCATCTGTGTGTGCAGCATCCTGCAAAGATTTTATCTGATGGGGAGTTCAGCTCCATAGAATAGACTGTGTGGAGTATGGCTCTCATACTACATGGAATGGAGTAAAATTGGTCTGTGATCTTTCATTTTCCAAAGACTTTTATCTCAAGTGTGTATGAAGCATAAATCCAAGCATTGGGTGGCAAAATGGTGTGTTTACTGTCCATGTGAAAGAGGCTTAACGGTGCAGGTGGTTACTAAAGCAGTCAATCTAATTTTACTATGTTGATTGGGTTGCATTCTTACCGCCATGCAACAGTGGCAAATAAGTTGCATTGACATGTAATGAAAGTATGCTTCAGGCTTGGAACCCACTAGATCGTTTTTTTGAGCGTTTAGGGAGTGCTTTAAAGAGACTCTGAAGCCTCCCTAAAATAATGTTTTTATTTTAAAAAGCTCTTACAGGGCTTACGAGGCGAACACACAAAAAAAAGTTAATTACCTCATGGCCATTGCAGTGCTCCTAGCAGACTGGCTTGTCACTGTCTGTCCCTCTGCTAGCATAATCCAAGCTGTAGTGCAGGCCCCGACCCTGCCCAGGGTCATCCTATCAATTTGCGATTTAAAAACGCCGCTTTATGAATCCTACGTCTGCGCACTTCTTAGCCGCTAGTGCTCTGTCCTGTCTACGGCCCGTCCTCGCTCCCTTCACTCAGCTCATGTCCACACGACCGCCCACATGACTGAGGGACAAGTCACGTCTCCCCACGCTCAGCCGAGACAAGCAGCGCTGAGCGTGGGGAGACGTGACTTGTCCCTCAATCAGTCATGTGGGCGGTCGTGTGGGCACGCCCACATGACATAAAGCTGAGCGAAGGGAGTGAGGACGGGCTGGGGACAGGACAGAGAACCTGCACAGACGCAGGATTTTTAAAGCAGCGTTTTTAATCGCAAATTGATAGGGAGATTTTTCATGATCATTACTGACAGGCCAGATTTGTTGACTTTTTACTGACTGTCAGTAAATTTACTGACCTTTGGCAACACTGCTGCAATGGCCATGAGGTGATTAACTTTTTTTGTGTGTGTTCGCCTCGTAAGTCCTTTAAGCATGTTTGCCCTAACTAAAACGCTGCATCCCTGCTGCTGATATCTAACTAAATCCCCCCCCCCCCCCCAAACTCCCCTCATAAAATCCACGACTTTCTTGGTTGTAAATTTTGCTGCCCTGTTCGCTTCCGTGAGAGGCAGAGCTTTCATGTTGCAGCTCTGCCTCTCCACATGTCTATCAGCGCGTGTCTCCGCCTCTCCCTCGCCACTCTCAGTGAAGGAAGACTGAGAGGGGCGGGCAGAGGCGGAAATCTGCGCTAATAGACATGTGGAGAGGCAGAGCTGCAGCTGAAAGCTCTGCCTCTCAAGGAAGTGCTCCCCACAGTGTGCCCTGGAGAGTTTGGGGGGCTTTAGTTAGATTTCAGCCGCAGGGATGCAGCGTTTTAGTTAGGGCAAACATGCTTAAAGGGAAGGTTCAGCGAGTGGGGAAAAAAAATAAAAATCCATATCCACTTACCTGGGGCTTCCTCCAGCCCGTGGCAGGCAGGAGGTGCCCTCGCCACCGCTCCACAGGCTCCCGGTGGCCGACCCAGCCAGGCCGGCTGCCAGGTCGGGCTCTTCTGCGCTCCGACGGGGTCTTCTGCGTTCCACACGGGCGCGCTGACGTCATCGGACGTCCTCCGGGCTGTACTGCGCAGGCGCAGAACTACTGCGCCTGCGCAGTACAGCCCGGAGGACGTCCGATGACGTCAGCGCGCCCCCGTGAGGCGCAGATTGGAGCGCAGAAGAGCCCGGGTCGGCCACCGGAGACGACCGGGAGCCTCCGGAGTGGCGGCGAGGGCACTTCCTGCCTGCCACGGGCTGGAGGAAGCCCCAGGTAAGTGGATATGGATTTTATTTTTTTTCCCACTCCCTGAACCTTCCCTTTAAGAGCTTTTTAAGATAAAAACATTTTAAGGAGGCTTCAGAGTCTCTTTAAATTGCTAGCGATTTCCCAAAACGCACTGCCAATGTAAATGGATGGGACAGATTCCACTACAGGGATTGCAATTAAGCAAATCACAATCACAGAAGATGCAGCATTTTGGGAGCATTTCCATTCTAATGAATTGTATAGAACCAAAGAAATCACTTCCAAAATTGCTTGCAAAACGCTATCACAAATTGCTAGTGATTGCGATAGCGCTTTCTAGTGGGTTCCAGGCCTCAGGCCTAGAACCCACTAGCACAGAGCTTTTCTGAGAATGATTTGAAAAGCTGTGTTCTCACTTATGGGAAGCGATTTTAAGGCCTCTTTTCCACGAACTGTTGAACTGTGTGCTCAGCAAGCAGTTGCCAGGCAGCAGTGAGCAGTTGTGAGAGTTTGAGAGGCATTTCACTGCCTTGAAACAGTCCGTGGAAAAGAGGCCTTATGGCTGCTTTCACAGTGGGACGTTACAGGCGCACGTTAGAGCAGCCTGTAACGCAGCCCAACTCACTGTAATGAAATATCAATGGGCTGTTCACAGTGCCCACGTTGCGTTACATTGTAACTCTGCATGTTCTGGGAAGGTGCAGCATGCTGTGCGTTTTACTGGGCTTTAGCTGCGTTAGACTGCTTGCACATGCTCAGTGACTAGCCACATGGCTAATTAATATTCACTGCACTGTGGTGACATAACCTGCACTTATAGTGTTGTCCGGATCATGAATGAATCGTTCATTTCATCCGGATCTTTTTTGTGAGTCAAATCATCCGGATCATCACAATGAACGATTTGGTTCACAGTGGATGTCTGTCTGGAAGAAACAAGAACATACAGAATGTACAGTGCAGGGAAAGTCGTGTCCTGCTAGTCATTTCCAGCTAATCTTTTCACCCCCAGTCTGCTTCCCTAGTAAAATGATTCAAATGATTCAGTTCAAAGATCCGGATCTTTTCAATAATCCGATTCAAATCATCCGAATCCTTGAAAAGATCCGGACTTCCCATCACTATCCTGGAGCGGCTGTTCTATAGATAGAACAAAAACAGCGCACCAAGAGCTGCATAACGCAGCTCAATCTGACGTTCAACTTCAACACCACCATGCGTTGCGTTAGGGGCACGTTATGCGACCTTAAAGGGAACCTAAACTGAGAAGGATATTAATTTTTCCTTTTAAAATAATACCAGTTGCCGGAATCGCCTGCTGATCCTGTGTCTCTAATACTTTAGCCACAGCCCCTGAACAAGCATGCAGATCAAGTGCTCTGACTGAAGTCAGACTGGATTAGCTGCATGCTTGTTTCAGGGTGTGATTCAGCCACTATTGCAGCCACAGAGATCAGCTGGACTGCCAGGCAACTGGTATTGTTTAACAGGAATCATCCATATCACTCTCAGTTAAGGTTCCCTTTAATGTCCCCTACAACGTAACGTCTTGGTGTGAAAGAGGCCTACAGTCATCCATAGCAGTGTTTTTATGACTCCCCAGCAATGCTTGCTTTGCAGGCATGCTCACCTATGCCCAGGTAGAGTAATTTAGTTTCTCAGCTACATGGAATCCACCTTGCTGCGGCACTAATTACACCGCCTATGCATAGGTGAGGTTGCCTGCAAAGCATGCACTGCTGGGGAGTCAGGTTTGAGAAACACTGACCCATAGCGTTACATTAGCAAGAGCTTTACAAATCACAAGCGCTTAGAAAACCGCTGCTAGTGAGTTCCAGGCCTGACTGCCACCGTAAACTGTATCAAAAATATAGAAACCAGGAAAAGGAAATTGCTGCAGTTCAGAGCTTCAGCAACAGCAAAGGAGGCTTCTTAACCTACAGTGAATTCTATTCACAAAGGGCAGGTCGGCAAAATAATTGTCCTCATCCGATATTTTACACTTTTTTTTTTTTTTTTTTTTTTTTTTTTATTTTCCCCAAATTCACAAAAGTTTTTCTCTCCTTAGGCAGAAGTTCGGTAACCGAATAAACATGCCTCAATTTACTAATCCCTGCTCGGTAAGTGTGTCTTACCAGCATGTAGCAGGTCAGCAGGCAGGCAGGGGAGCTGTGTGTAGGACTCAAATTTTCCCTACAGTGCAACCCTATTATCCCTCCAGATGTGCTGCAGCCACCAGGGGGAGCTCTTCTGTATGCTACAATACAAATAAGCACATCTAAAGGGATGCAGGGATGCCTTTTAGGCTGTATACACAGTGGAACGTTGGGGTTTAATGCAACGTTAAAGTCGCAACGTGTCTACGTTAAGAGGCAACGCAGCGAGTTACCACAACTCAACATTTTTTACCGTGACTTTAACGTCGCACTGTGAACGGCCCATAGGATTAGCATTGCAGTGCAGTAAGCTGCATTATAAGACTTTATAACGTGCAACCATAACGTCCCACTGTGAATGTGACCTTAAAAAATGGCCTCTGCTTTGCTACACTGAAAGTCGCACCTGATTACCCTTTGCTTCAAATCAGTATGAGAAGCAGGGCTGTGTGGCTCTCCCTATTGTTGCCTGGCTCTCCCCGAAGGCTGTCTGTCAAATCTACCGCACAGAGACAGCAGGGGGAGAGCCAGTTATCGGCTGCTGTGAGCTGGAGAAAATTACCAAACACTTTTGGCCGGAAAACTTTATGCGGAAATCTTTGTGAATTGCAGTTTCTTGACATTTCTTGAGGTAATTTACCTCCACTAGTTGGTAATGTTTGTTTTCTGTGCGGTGATGGGTTCAGTGAATTGGAATGTGGGAAGGTGATGGGTAAAATCAGCTGTTTTCAGCATTACCGAATGTGGTAATTTTAGGTTTGTGAATAATTCACAAAACTTCTCAGAAATGTCTTATTTGTCACCTAATTGGTAAAAATAACCCTTCAGCACATTTACAAGCAAAATAATCACTCACATTAAGTTGCTCCTGATTTAACTTCATTTTAATATTACTTTTCTTACCTTAATTATATTTTTGCTGTTTGGAAGCTTAAAAATGTAACATAGAAAAGGTGAAAACAGGTGAAAAAGCTTTGTGAGGCCAGAAACCCGCTAGGAGTGATTTCTAAGCGCTAATGACGTGAAAAAGCTCTTGCTAATGCAATGCTATGGGGAATTTTTATAAAATCACATCGCTTTAGTGCAGTGGTTCCCAACCTGGGGGCGATCGCCCCCAGGTGGGCGATTTGGGTTCTAAGGGAGGCGGTAAATTTGTGGGGGGCGACAGGGGGGCGATCAGTATGAAAAGGCAGAAAAAATAAATTGTCGCAGTGTCACTCGTTTTTAAGAAAATTATGGGCAAAAAATATGATCTGTATAAAATATGCAAGTGTGCATGATAGAGTTGCGTAATTCCTCAGGGCTCGTTGGTCACGTGCCGGTGTAATGTCAGATATTGCAGCCCGGAAGCAGCCTTCCTCACTGAGTATCGCGCATGCTCAGTGGGAAGTTAGATATTATTTACCTGAAGTATCTCCGCTTCCGCACCACGTACACTCCCGAAATTTTCAGGGGAGGGAGGGGATCCCCAGATCTAGCTCTGTGTCGAATTGCAGCCCCCGAGCCCCGCTAGTTCCTGAGATTTGCTGCAATCAGTCTCGGGAACCAGCGGGGCTCGGGGGCTGCAATTCGGCACAGAGCTAGATCTGGGGGTCCCCTCCCTCCCCTGAAAATTTCGAGAGTGTATGTGTTGCTGAAGCAGAGATATTTAGGACGTTTTATGTGGCTGCACAATTTAATGGGACGCAGGCTTCTACTGCGCATACGGGGCTGCACAACGTGCGGGGCTGCAATAGCTGACATTACACCGGTAAGGGAATTGGCGCAAAGTAGTTGAGTCACTGGCTATTTTTAGCTGGCAAGGTCACAGCGCTACCCCCTCCACTGGCACCACCACCTGGCGTAAGGGTATACCGTACTAAGAGGAGGGGGGCGACAGGGGTGAGTCGTCTTCCCCTAAGGGGCGATACCTCATAAAAGGTTGGGAACCACTGCTCTAGTGGGATCACACCCATAGCATTACATTAGAGTTTTCAAATCGCAAAGTACTCAGAAAATCACTCCTAGTGGGTTTCTGACCTGAATCTTGCCCTGAGGCTGGGAACACACTTGGGGCCCATTCACACTTGCAAAACGCTAGTGCTTTTGGTAGCGTTTTGCTCAGGCGATTGTTGACGTTTAACATGAAGGAAAAAATCGGCATTCACACTTGGCGATTTTTTATTTATTTTTTTTACTTTCAGCGCTTATATAGCACTAAACGAAAGCGCCGGAAAATCGCCTGAAAATGGTGCAGGCTACAAGTTTGCGTTTGGCAGCGATTAACGCAAATCGCCCAAGTGAGAACGGGCCCATAGGGTATTATTGCACTAGTGCTTTAAAAAGCATCAGCGCTTGAGTGTTTTGCCGAAATCGCCGGCAAAACGCTCTAGTGTGAATGGGCCCTTAGTGGAAAACGCTAGCCTTGCGAAAAATGCAGCGTTTGTGCCTGCAATGGTAGTCAATGGGCCGCATAAAAATAAAAAAAGCATATAAAAAAAAATGCATATGTGTTTTTTATATGCGTTTTCTAACATGCGTTTTTAAAGGGATACTGTAGGGGGGTCGGGGGAAAATGAGTTGAACTTACCGGGGGCTTCTAATGGTCCCCCGCAGCCATCCTGTGCCTGTGCAGCCACTTACTAATGCTCCAGCCCCGCCTCCAGTTCACTTCTGGAATTTTAGACTTTAAAGTCTGAAAACGACTGCGCCTGCGTTGCTGTGTCCTCAATCCCGCTAATGTCACCAGGAGCGTACTGCGCAGGTCCAGTATGGTCTGTGCCTGCGGAGTACACTCCTGGTGACCTCAGCGGGATTGAGGACACGGCAACGCAGGCGCAGTGGTTTTCAGACTTTAAAGTCTGAAATTCCAGAAGTGAACTGGAGGCGGGGCCAGAGCATCGGTGAGTGGCTGCGCAGGCACAGGATGTCTGCGGGGGACCATTAGAAGCCCCCGGTAAGTTCAACTCATTTTCCCCCGACCCCCCCCCCCCCCCCCTACAGTATCCCTTTAAAAATGCTGGATTTGTTGCATGATTTTCAAAAACCCATATAATGAAAGTCAATGGTAATGCAATGCGTTTTCCATGGTTTTTTTTTTTTTTTTTTTTTTTTTTTTTTTATGTTTTCTGATTTATTTCCGCTTCCTGTTGTCTTTCTAGTGATTTGCATAAAAAGCAATAGAAAAACGCAAATACGTTTTGTCAATGTTCAGGGAACCGCAAAAGTGTTGAAACGCACGGAAAATGGTAGAAAAACACATATGCGAGAACAATGCAAACGCACTACAAAAGCAAAAATGCACGACAGAAAATGCGATCTTTCACGTGACAAGCAAGTATGCACCCAGCCTGAGTGTACTTCCATGTATCACTTTTTTTCTTCAGAAGTAAAAAAAAAAAACCTGAACATTTGACATTGGAAAGACACTTTGGCTCGTATTCAGTTAGCTTTTTCATGTGAATTCATACCTCCCATTTTTTTTTTTTTTAGTTAATAAAGAGGGACACTTTAAGACATGTCCCAAAACCCCCATGGAAGCATCACTCCTGAAAGAGGGACAAATGAGGAAGAAAGAGGTACAGGGAGATTTGGTCCCAAAGAGGGACTGACGTTCTGAAAAAGGGACAGTTGGGAGCTATGTGATTCTCTCCCAGGAGATATTTTTTCAACTTTTTAGCACTTAGCAATTAAAAAAGTAGGCAAAAAATTGAATATTTTTATTTTGCGTATTTTCCTGCATAGGCCTCTATTCATAAAACATTTGTGGTGAAAAAATGTGTGGAGGGAAAATACTGCATCGGTATTTTAGACTTCTGGGTGGTCATTCATAAAAATCTTGTCAGCTGCGATAGCGGTGCGGAGATTTCCCGCTGTAGGCAGGTGGTAGGCTGGCGGTAACCTTGCGGAAACACACAAGCTGGCAGAGTCCCTCCGTGCGCTGCTCTCTCTGCTGCTGCTTGGGAGGTCTGTCCCATTCAGTTACATGGTGTCACGATTGTGGAACTTTCCCCGTGATCAGCGCACAACGCGTGCGCTGACACGGCGGAGATCCTCCACAAGCGTATAATTTGCAGGAACCCAGCAAAAGGTGCTACGCACCTGTAGAGGGAAATTCCTGTCGGCAGATGGCGCTGGGGAGTGCAGAGGAACCAATCCTCTGTACCTCCACAAGTGCCAGACAGGAATTGTACGAAGCGCAGAACGCAATCGCAAGAGAGGCGATTGCGAATGAGAGAGCAAAAGGGATAGGTTGTATGTGTGTGCGCCAATCCAGTCGCCACTCCGCGACCGCGCACACACAACAGCAGATACAAAATAGGAACGCGATCGCGAGAGGTGCGATCGCGAGACGTGACACAAGGCAGAACAGAATAGAATACGAGGGTAGCAAAGGCACAGCAAATACAATAAGGAGATATGGAAAATAACAACGCTAGCTAACCGCGAACACCGCACTCATTCGCAACAGTGCACGCGGTTATGCGCGATCTCCACGTGATAAGCACAATAGAGACAAGCACGCCTAACTAACCATAAACAGACAAACATGAAACAGGGGACGCGAGCGCTTGCTTAACGGTTACCTCACCGAGCCTGTAGCAAGCGCAGCGGACAAGACAGACACACGAAAAACAAGAACTAGGCAGGAAGGATCCACCGCTCTTCCGCGAGAGCAAGTGTGATCCAAGCAGGAACACAGATCAGAAAGATCCACAGCCGCTAACGCTAGCGGCTAGTGCGATCTCAGCAAGACAGAACGATTCGCTATCAACCGCCGTTGGTGACAGCGCAATCGCGACCGACAAGACAGAACAGAAGGATCCCCAGCGCTCGCACAAAGTAGCTAGCGCGATCCCAGGAAACAGAACAGAAGGATCCCCAGCGCTAGCACAAAGTAGCTAGCGCGATCCCAGGAAACAGAACAGAAGAGATAGCTGGCAGCAACCGCTGCACCAGCTATACTCCAAGAACATAGATCAGAACCATTTCCTGTCAACCACCATAGGGACAGGACAATGGCAAACAGGCATGACAAGACAGAACAGGCAATACAGATAATACAACCTGACTGGGCTAGAAGGGGAGCCTAAAGCAACCCCCAGGAATTAACTATACTAGATAGCAATGGCTGACACTCCAGCAGTGTCCATCAGGAACTGAGCATGGAAGGGAAATGACCAGCAAAGCATTCTGGGAAACATAAAGCTCTTATAGTGCCAGTCATCAAAGAAGGCAGGTAGGGGATTTGCATAACGAATGTATGCAAATTCCCCAGCAAGAGAACAGAACAGAAACTTGCAATGAAAAGACAGGTCTCTGTTCCAGAGACCTGCAGCCCACAGACTAGAGGAATGGACAAACAGCTGTCTGCCTGTGCAGCCAGCTGAGCGGATCATCACAGTACCCCCCCTTCTAGGGATGGATTCCAGACATCCCTCAAGACTGGTAACATCACAAAACTCTAACTGAAGACTCATGAAGGTCAGGACAGCCCGACAAGGCCCAATTCCAGAGTCAGTCCATCCGAAACCGACCTCATCAGAAGCAGAAGCCACCGAAACATGCCCATCAGCACTGCAAGTCTCAGCGTAACACCCATCAGGACTGTGGACACCAGAGAAGAAGCCATTGACACCCTCCAGACAATACCCACCACCTTCCAAGGAGCGTCCAAGAATACCAAACCTGCCGCAATACCTGTTCGAAGTGTCCCTTACAACACCAAAGCCATTGCTGATCGTATTCAGGGCACCAAGCAAAACCTTTCCCGGAATCTCCCAGAACGCCTTGAAGCTCCGCAGAGATCCCAAGAAGCCAGAACGCTCACCAGGCTCACATGGAGAACCACCAAGAACCCCTATGGAACCTATGATCATTCCAGACTCAAAATTAGCAGGACACCCATCAAGATCAGGACTTTCAGGGACCACTTCTGGGCATGCAAGCAGGCAGGCTATATCAGAACATGTCTCCACTGAGGAAGCATCTGAGTACGCTGGTAACCGAGGCACACTTGGGCTTTCTGGGTCACAGAGCACATCGGGGTACACTAGTACAGGAGAAACCTCAGGACATGTCGGGGAACTGCCAACCTCAGAGTCCGACACGACAAGACCAAAACCAGTACCGGGCAGAAAATCATCACGAGTAAAGATCACAGGTACTGGTCTTTCAAAAGAAGACTCGGACTCAAATTCAGAATTTTCTGTAACTGTAACATCATCATTGACTACACATGAATGAAGCTCCACAAGAGCTGCAAAAGTAGTCAGCAAGGCAGCAATGCCTACTGAAGTGGGCAACACCTCAGAAGGACCTGGGGGGCAGGAGACATCTCCTACAAGTTCTGCACCCTTTGGGAGGAACTCGGAGACCTTTAGATCATCAAACAAGACCTCAGGAACATCATTTTTCAAGTTGTCTAAGAAGGATTCTGTACTATCCATGTTACAGGGCAAAACTGGAACTTTATTTTGAGAACAGGGCAGATGTCCCAGGGAAGGTTCCACCATAAACTGAGACGGAATTTCATCATCATGAGTGGAACGTACAGGAATATTCACTGGACCACACACTGACTCCCTAACTTTAATCTCGCTGCACCCAGAACTCTGCGTAGTAGTCAAACTAGCTTGCAATTCCAAAACTGCAGAAAGACAGGTAAAAATAGCAGCAATACCTAGACGAGCCTCTAGGGGCAGGGCAGGAGATATTGTACAAGGCAATGTTGACTCATCCAGAGTACAGGGTGGAGAGTCAAAACTTCCCTCAGAGCAAGAAAGGGACTCACAAATGTCAGTGTGATTGGACATCATATTGTTATTCATGGTACAGGGCAGGTTCAGAGAAAGCGTCTCTGAATAAGGCAAAGAGGGTTCAGCATCAGATTCGCAAAACCGAAGCGATGTCTCACTCTTAGATTCGGCTAACAATGTCGAATCCGAGGAATCAGAACGCAAAACCTGCGAATCAAAATTCACTTTAGGTTGTGAAACTGACGCTTCTATAGCGCAAACCTCCGCGATCTGCGGAGCAGACTGTAAGGCATCTAGGACCGAAACGCTGGAGCAACTGTCCCCAGGCAACGGGCCCTTACAGGTGTGAACAGGGTGAGACAGAGACTCATCTGCAGAAGAAATAGTGACATCAACAGGACAAGCTTTATTAGGCATATTAATTTTACTTTTGACGCTGCACAGTCGAGAAACTTTCCCCATAGCAGGGTCACAGACGGAAGATCTCAAAGATCTGTTTCTAAATGACAAAGGATCCCACACATCCTTGAGGAAACCGGCAGACTCATGCCGATCACAATCTGCAGGAACATCCGAGAAACAGGCATCAGATCGCACAGATTCAAACTGCACACTGTCAGGAGCGAATCCTTCAGGATTCGCACAGGAATCAACCACAGCGGCACACTCATTCATTTCAGATTGCACAAAGTCAAGACTCACATGCTTTACCCCAGAAAGGCAGGAACAATCATCCGACAACGATGTCTCTTTATTGGAATCAATTGGTTGGTGTGTGTGCAACTCATCCAAAATCGTTTGCCATACATAGATCACCAGATCCACATCATCCTTGTCACATTCATCGGAATCAATCAGAAGGTACATAGAGTCAAGACAAGCATTCAAGACATCTTCGCTTTTTGCGATGTAAAAATCGCAAAAGGCTTTCCAATCAAAATCGAATTCCTCCAGCAAGGCCCCAACATCCCAGGAAGCAAATGGGGGTTCAAACAGGCCAGTATCCAAATAATCTCCATAGGGGTGGAGTTCAGGAACAAGAACAGATTTTTTAACTGCTTTAATGTAGTGTGCGATCCTACCTATAGCAGGATCCACATAAGCTTTGGATTGGGGCAAAAAACCTGGAAACTGATCAGCAGATGCATTATAAACATCATTATCATACTGCATGGTTTTGCCCATTTTAGACTTGACAGAAATAACCTCTCTATCTGTGGTTGCCATGGGCAACGGATCTTTCCGCTGGGAAGCCTTCCTAGATCTTTTACGTTTAGACTTAGAGGCTTTGGATGGCTGCTTTATGGATGAAAGAGTAGATGGAACAGCTGATTGAGCTGCTGACAACAACTCATTAAGGGGGTATGGTAATTGAGGTAATCTCAGCCAATTGTGAATTAAAAAGGCCAAGAATTCCAGGGGTCTTTGACTCAGGGTGGTATGATCTAACACATCATAACCCCACATTGACATTTCGCCCCCCAACAGAATGTAGACCATTTGGGGGGCCCAGGTAGACACTGGGGTGCATTGGAATTCAGGGTTCGCTAACAGTTTCGTACACTCAGACAAAAATTCGTCTGCTGATTCAGGTTCAAGTTTTTTAAATCTCTTAAAGGTACAAGAGCCATATTCGACAAAATCGTACAAATTGGAAATTCCGTCTACACTGGGGTTTTGGGTTGGGCTGGTCATTCTGTCACGATTGTGGAACTTTCCCCGTGATCAGCGCACAACGCGTGCGCTGACACGGCGGAGATCCTCCACAAGCGTATAATTTGCAGGAACCCAGCAAAAGGTGCTACGCACCTGTAGAGGGAAATTCCTGTCGGCAGATGGCGCTGGGGAGTGCAGAGGAACCAATCCTCTGTACCTCCACAAGTGCCAGACAGGAATTGTACGAAGCGCAGAACGCAATCGCAAGAGAGGCGATTGCGAATGAGAGAGCAAAAGGGATAGGTTGTATGTGTGTGCGCCAATCCAGTCGCCACTCCGCGACCGCGCACACACAACAGCAGATACAAAATAGGAACGCGATCGCGAGAGGTGCGATCGCGAGACGTGACACAAGGCAGAACAGAATAGAATACGAGGGTAGCAAAGGCACAGCAAATACAATAAGGAGATATGGAAAATAACAACGCTAGCTAACCGCGAACACCGCACTCATTCGCAACAGTGCACGCGGTTATGCGCGATCTCCACGTGATAAGCACAATAGAGACAAGCACGCCTAACTAACCATAAACAGACAAACATGAAACAGGGGACGCGAGCGCTTGCTTAACGGTTACCTCACCGAGCCTGTAGCAAGCGCAGCGGACAAGACAGACACACGAAAAACAAGAACTAGGCAGGAAGGATCCACCGCTCTTCCGCGAGAGCAAGTGTGATCCAAGCAGGAACACAGATCAGAAAGATCCACAGCCGCTAACGCTAGCGGCTAGTGCGATCTCAGCAAGACAGAACGATTCGCTATCAACCGCCGTTGGTGACAGCGCAATCGCGACCGACAAGACAGAACAGAAGGATCCCCAGCGCTCGCACAAAGTAGCTAGCGCGATCCCAGGAAACAGAACAGAAGGATCCCCAGCGCTAGCACAAAGTAGCTAGCGCGATCCCAGGAAACAGAACAGAAGAGATAGCTGGCAGCAACCGCTGCACCAGCTATACTCCAAGAACATAGATCAGAACCATTTCCTGTCAACCACCATAGGGACAGGACAATGGCAAACAGGCAAGACAAGACAGAACAGGCAATACAGATAATACAACCTGACTGGGCTAGAAGGGGAGCCTAAAGCAACCCCCAGGAATTAACTATACTAGATAGCAATGGCTGACACTCCAGCAGTGTCCATCAGGAACTGAGCATGGAAGGGAAATGACCAGCAAAGCATTCTGGGAAACATAAAGCTCTTATAGTGCCAGTCATCAAAGAAGGCAGGTAGGGGATTTGCATAACGAATGTATGCAAATTCCCCAGCAAGAGAACAGAACAGAAACTTGCAATGAAAAGACAGGTCTCTGTTCCAGAGACCTGCAGCCCACAGACTAGAGGAATGGACAAACAGCTGTCTGCCTGTGCAGCCAGCTGAGCGGATCATCACACATGGTCTCCGCACGCTTATCGCTACATCCGAGCAAGCGGTATTTCCCATCCGCATACCGTTTCCTCTAATCTTTATGAATTGACATTTTGTTACTTTTTCTAGATAAATCTAGAAAACCACCACACAAGGCGGAAATGTATTGCTCTGCTGGGGAATTGTAGCTTTTAAAGCAGAAACAGCTTTTATGAATTGAGACTTTGCTAAATGGTTGGGAAAAGTCAGCTTTTTTGAGCATTACCGCGTGCGGGAATGCTTTATGAATAGAGGCCAATGTGGGAGCTTTAATGGTATTTTATTGGTAAGGTCTGAAAATATCTCCTTGGAGAAAAGTTAATAGGATATGGGCCTTTGGAGTTGGATCACAAAATCGCATTAATACCGCCATGCATAGACCATGCACGGCAGTATTACCTTTATTTTATGGTCACAAGTACTGTGAGTTGGCTATTAGCGTGACCTGCGGTACTCGAGTATCATGACTAGGGCTGCACGGTTTTTCGGTTTAAAACCGAAACCGCGGTTCGTGGCAAGACGATCTGCTGATCGTCAGTACCTTCGGTTTTTCTGTCCTCTGTCTGTAATACTTTGCTTCTGGCCCCGCTGTGCACGGATTGGCCAGAAGCAGTGAATATGTATGAGTGTTAATGAGCGGGGAGCGGATCCACTCGAGCAAGCGGCCGGGCACATACAGCATTACCAATCACTGGCTAGCGATGGAATGACGGCAGCGGTAGGCGGAGCTGTATGCTCTGTACAGCTCCGCCTACCACTGCCGTCATTCCATCGCTAGCCAGTGATTGGTAATGCTGTATGTGCCCGGCCGCTCGCTCGAGTGGATCCGCTCCCCCCCCGCTCATTAACACTCATACATATTCACTGCTTCTGGCCAATCCGCGCACAGCGGGGCCAGATGCAAAGCATTACAGTCAGCGGACCGGGCAGTGCGCCCCCCCAGCATTTGAAAAAAAATCGGGGAAAAATCGAAATTGCAATTTCTGAGAGAAAAATCGCAATTACGATTTTTCCCTAAATTAGTGCAGTCCTAATCATGACCGTTGCTAAGGTAATGCACGTTACTAATGGTACATTATGTTATGTACATTACCGTAGCAACTTCACTAGTGGATGGAAATAAGGGTAGTACTGCCATGCGCCATTTGTGCACAGCAGTGTTTCCGCGATTTTGTGAATCGACCCTTTTGTATGTAGGTTTTGTGCAGTAGTCCTGTATAGGGGTGAACAAGCACAGTTTTGTGAGAAGCTGAGCTGTGCCCGCTTGTGTTCAAGATGTGGGCCGCAGAGAGGGTTACCTGTATGACTCCGCTCCTCACTGCCCTCCACCCCCGTCACTTCCTGCTTCACCGCCGGATCTTACAATGTTGAGGAGGAGGGATCACGAGGATGGAGCGGGACCTTGGCAGGACTGGACTGGACCATTTCAATCTGCATACATTTGCATACAAAAGATTCTTCATACTGTATCAATAAGAAATTATTTGCATCTCTTTGACTTTGAATTATTTTATTTCTGCCATGTTTCACCATTGTATAACTCATTTTAACACATTTTTTCCCTCTTTTTCTCCCAGACATGTACACGAAGTCCAATCCCACATGGGACGCCTGGAGACATGTGACAAACAGTCTGTACATCGTAAGTGTAATAACGACCCCCAAATCATGCCATCAGCTATGTAAACAAGGCCACAGACTATGCAGCAACAAGGGTCAAATGTTTGTTTCAGTGTCATTTTTTTAAAGACCAAAAACACGAAATAATATTTTATTTGGACAGACTGGGGAAGAGTTAGAACCTCTGCCAGGTTGTTGCTGCTGTTTGTGTCCGTTTTCAGGAATTCCACTCCCTTCCTGTATAGGTGACACCTATGACTGAGATGCGAGTCTTGGGCCTCACTGGAACAGGAAGTGAGTGGAATGGCAGCTTCCTGGAGGGCACAAAAACAGCAGTAGTTATTTGTCAGAGGTTTTAGCTTTGCATCTTCCCATCTACAAATAGTTTTCCTTGTTATCTGTGCCTGAAATTGGCCTTAAATGAAAATGACCACTTAATTTTCCTTAATACTAAATCCGTAAAGCACTATGAACTCAGCATTAGAAGATAAGGTCATGCACTGAACTCATTATCGAGCTGGTTCTTCTAGTCATGTGATTTCCTTACCCATTTTTTTTTTTCTTTCCAGTCGTAGAGAATGAAATACAAGCAAGAATAGACCAGATCTTTAGTAATTTAGAACGTCTGGAGATCTTGTGTAGCAAAGAACCTCCCAGCAAGAGGCAGAATGCCAAACTGTGAGTAGACCATGGTAACTTCCCGCTCACACCTCTGATTTCAAGCATGATATCAAATCACACAATTCCTAGAACATAACATAGTGAGGTCATTTAAAGGGATCCCGTCATGTCACAAAATGTGACTTAAAGCAAACCTAAAGTAATATGGATGCTGCCATATTAGTCTGTTTATCATTAACTAGTAAAATATGAAAGCCTCTTTTCTACAGGCAGTGAAATGCCTCTCAACCTCTCACAAGTGCTAGCTGTTGCCTGGTAACTGCTCACTGCTGCTTGGTAACTGCTTGCTGAGCACACAGTTCAACCACCCATGGAAAAGAGGCCTTAGGGCCCTTTTCCACGGGCAGTTGATGGGCAGTGATAAGACTTTTGAACTCTTACAACCAGGGCCGTGGAGTCGGAGTTGGGGCAATTTTGACCACCTGGGGTCGGAGTTGTGGTTTCGTAAACTGAGGAGTCGGATGATTTTTGTACAAAATCCACAGCCCTGTTAAGTATTAGACTAAGGAGTCGAGGAGTTGGAGCCATTTTGGGTACCTGGAGTCGGAGTCGTGATTTCATAAACCGAGGAGTTGGAGTCGGAAGATATTTGTACTGACTCCACAGCCCTGCTTGCAACTGCCCGCTGCTTCCTGGCAACTGCTTGCTGCTGTTTGGTAACTGCTCACTGAGTGTGCTGTTCAGCCGCCTGTGGAAAAGGGCCCTAAAGGAGAACCGTAATGACTTCAACCATATCTGACTAACTTCAGGTGTTCATTAAAGCAGACCTATACTAAAAGGAGCACTATTGCAAAACTTGGTAAAATATAAAATGCATACATACAAGATGTACATTTGTCTTGACTTAAAATGCTCCATAAATGATTTTTTCATATGTTGCTTTCACTTAACCAGTTCGCATTCAGTCGTTTTTCACTTTATGCATCTGAGCCATGTTCACCTCCCATTTATTAGCCTATAACTTTATTACTACTTATCACAATGAACTGATCTATATCTTATTTTTTCCGCCAACAATTAGGCTTTCTTTGGGGGTACATTTTACTAAGAGCCACTTTACTGTAAATGCATTTTAAAAGGAAGAATAAGAAAAAAAAGGCAAAAAATCATTATTTCTCACTTTTCGGCAATTATAGTTTTAAAATAAAACATGCCTCAATAATTAAAACTCACGTATTGTATATGCCCATTTGTCCCGGTTATTACACCATTTAAATTATGTCCCTATCATAATGTATGGGCATGGCGACAATATTTTATTTGGAAATAAAAGTGCATTTTTTCCGTTTTGCATTCATCACTATTTACAAGCTTATAATAAAAAAAAAAAATTGAAATATTTCATCTTTACATAGATATTTAAAAAGTTTAGACCCTTAGGTAAATATTTGTTTTTTTTTTTTTTAATTGTAATGTTTTTTTGTTTTTGTTTTTTCAATTAAACATTTTATGTGGGTATTTTTGGGAGGGTGGGATTTAAATTGTATTTTTTTTTTTTTTAGTAAATATGTGTATTTTTATTTTTCTTTAACATTTAGCTGTAGTTTACTTTTTGGCCACAAGATGGCAGCCATGAGTTTGTTTGCAGTGACGTCACTCTAAGCGTAACACGTACGCTTAGAGCGACGTAAGGGAAATAAAAAGCAGAAAAAGCTAGGCTTCCGAGAGAAGCTGTCGCTTTTTCTGCGGGGGAGAGGAATCAGTGATCGGGCACCGTTGCCCGATTCACTGATTCGCTGGCTAACAAACCGCGGGCCGGGAGCGCGCGTGCACGCGCAGGAGCGCACATGGCTTCCTGGACGTGAGTTTCACGTCCAGGAATGTCAAATAGTTAAAGAAGGTAACAAAAATCTGACAGGTTGTACACTAATCCATCTTCTCATGTGGGAATCTCAGTATCTTTATTCTTTAATAAAGCACTCTGGAAAGAATCTTCAGTAGGATGCTGGACAGCCTTCGTACTCACTTGCACACTGTTATGGGAGTTGGACTTAGCAACTGATGTTCAGTACATGGTTTTTAAAAAGAAAGAAAACCCAGAGGATCTACACAAGGAGATGGACTAATCTAAAATCTGTCCGATTTATACTACCTTTGAGAAGTTATCTGCAGCCTAGCTTGCTTTGCTCTCTGACACTTCCTGCTTCTGTTCACAAACAACTATTGTGCACCCCAAAGTCCTGCACACACACTCAATGTATGATGCTGAAACAATTGTGTTTCTTTCTGAAGTGTGTATGCAACAGCCCACTGAGGTGATTAGTTATCACGTATGCTGGAAAAACATGTTCACTTATTATGTTCAGCCACAGGTCTGGCAGCTCTCTCTCTCTCTCTCTCTCTCTCTCTCTCTCTCTCTCTCTCTCTCTCTCTCTCTCTCTCTCTCTCTCTCTCTCTCTCCCTCTCTCCCCTCCCTCCCCTCTACATGAGAGACTCAAACAGCATGTTCTTACAGGGAAAGGCTGGCTGAAATGACCATTCTTGTAAGCATGTGAAGGCCTTCAGTTGCTGTGCTTAATCCCAGGGATGGGCTTCTGAGTAGCTAAGAGTTTGTAGCTAGTCGGATAAAAATGTTAAGGATTGCAGGTTTGACCGTGGGAGACAGGGGTGTTAACTTACCCAGAAGTCCGTGGGATCCTATGAGTATAATTCCCCTCACGCAACATATGTGATGCTTTCCACGATTCAATACATCACTTCCCCCTTCCGAATTGAAGGAGGAAGTGTGTTAGTGAGTTGTGGAACTTCTGGGTAAATTAGCCCCTCGTCTCCTGCGGTCACACCTGCATTAAAGTGAACCTCCAGACTAAAAATCTACTCGGCAGCACTGAAAAAGCTTGGTTTCTGTTTCACAGCATCAGAACTTTGTTTTTCTTACCAAAGCCTAATTTTTATCTGCTTACAAGCTAAGCTCCGCCCCATCAAAGAAAACAGCCAGAGCATTTTTCCCCTGATGCTGTGCAAAGCATGATGGGATTTCTGATGTTGTTGTTTTCATTGCCTAGCAACTGAGAGGGGTGATCAGGATACAAGACAGTTGGAATTGTGTCTCATGCGCCCTGTCACCTCCTTTCAACCAAAAAGATGGCTTCCCCACATGAAATCACAAACCTTTGCCTGTTCTTTTAAAACAGGGTGGGTAAGAGATTCAATTACCTATCTATTTTAATTAACATATCTAATGCAACTTAATGATAGTATGTTTGTTTAGGCTGAAGTTTCTCTTTAACATGTAGAATCCGAGTAGCTACAAAATCCTAGCTACCCAGAAGCCAATCTCTGCTCAGTCCCTTTCTACCTGTTTGCATTGTACTGTGATAAGGTCAAGGCAACTTAAATTGCGCTTTTCTCTTGGCGGACTCAAAGCGCCAGACCACCGCTCAGTAGGCGGTAGCAGTGTTAGGGTGTCTTGCACTGTGGGATATACAGCCAGCTTTAGCAGCCCCCAGTACTCACAAAGACAAGGGGCTTGATTTACAAAGCGGTGCTAACTGTTAGCACGCTTGTGAAAGCCCTCTATTACGCCTAAAGTCAGTTAGGTCGTGATAAGCAGCGCTCGCGCGCAAAGTCCCGCGTCGCATCGCGGTGCGACAAACTGTGCACCCAATGTGCCTATAAGGTCGACCTTACAAGTGCATAGGGTGCGCCGTTTTCGCCGCACCGTGATGCAACTTTGCGCGTGAGCTGATTTTCAAAACGATGCTAACCTAGTTAGCACCCTACTTAACATGCCCAAAGTCTTTAGGCGTGCTAACGAGGTTAGCACCGCTTTGTGAATCAAGCCCAAAGTGACCATCAACAGGAATAAAAGCAATGAGCATGCTCCACAAACCTTTATTATTACACAAATAAAACTAGAAACAATCGCTCACATCGTGGGTCCGGCACAACAGAGACCTGTTCAATTAATAAAAGACTTGAAATGCTGAGTGCTAATTATACAAATGCCCACTCAGTTCCAACCGAAATGACTTTAGAGTGGGCATCTCAAGGTTTTTACCATTTGTATGATTAGCACTTAATGTTTTTATTCATTGAATGGGTCCATGTTGTGCAGGACCCACAATGTAAATGACTGTTTCTACATTTGTGTTTAAAAAAAGTTTGTGGAGTACTTAACTGCATACTCATCAGTGTTTTTATCCCTGGTGATGGTCACCTTGTCTCTGAGCACTGGGGGCTGCAGGATCCTGCTTACTAAAGCTAGTTGTACATCCCACAGTGAAGTTTGTTTGCTACCCTACTTACGTGAGTTTTTAGGTTATACTTACCAGCATGGGTTAAAAAATAAACTCAACAAGTATGAAACGGAAGCAAAAACAATTCCTTTACCATTCACTGCGTCCATACTGGTAATTATTTTTATGGTTTGAAACATGTCTCAGATCCTATCTGCTGTTATAGCCCGGACTTCAAAAAGGTACAAAATGGACCCGAATAATAATTTACTAAAGAGCAGGGGAGGTAAGGAGTGAGAAGTGGAATACTTGTGAGCCTGGCATGCACTCCCCCCCCCCCCCCTCCCCTGCTGTGGATTCCACACACACCCCCAGGGCGGTTTTGGGAAGCTTTTAACTGAGTCAGGTCAAGAGAAGGGCTTGGAACAGGTTTCCTGTGTATAGATCTGCAACAGCAAGTCAACTTTCCATACTGAGCAGGTAGATAGCGCCATTAACCCCGATTGTGCTGGGACAAAAGAGCACAGAAGATGCAGTTAGCTTGCTGTGAACATTTATTTTTTATGCAGCATA
This sequence comes from Hyperolius riggenbachi, assembly GCF_040937935.1. Lineage (NCBI taxonomy): Eukaryota > Metazoa > Chordata > Amphibia > Anura > Hyperoliidae > Hyperolius > Hyperolius riggenbachi. The sequence goes on along the minus strand of NC_090657.1, from coordinate 41,030,950 downwards.
ATTATCCATTTTGATTATGAAACTTGGTTGAAGTTATAAGACAAGATGTCTTGTGTTCTATAATCATTTTTTCCCCCCTTTGGCAGTCGGGTAGACCAGTTGAAATACGACGTGCAGCATCTACAAACAGCACTGAGGAACTTCCAGCACAGACGCTATGCCAGAGAGCAGCAGGAAAAAGAGCGGGAGGAGCTGCTCATGCGGAGTTACACCACCAATGTAGGTTCCACTTCCTGCCTTCCCTGAACTGTCTACATTCCATCACATTCTATCTATGAGGGGTAATGGCCATTTCCATCTGAAACTATTTATACACTCTTTGAGGCCTTTTTACACTAGCGGGGTAAACGTGTGTTGTGTTACTCTATTTTGCCGCAAGAGGTCACAAAAGCAATGAAAGTCTTTGGAGACTTTCACACTTATTGCGGTCTGTTGTGGAGTGTCAGAAGTAGGGATGCTTAACTCCGGATTCGGGAGATACCCGGATAGTTGCTATCCGGATAACTCCCAGTTACTGGGGGGGAAGGGGGGTGTTTGCTGGTACTGGTACGCATCGTGGGAGGCACCGAGGGACGGACGAAGATGATGTCAGACAGGTAAGCTTGACCCCCCCCCCCCCCAGGTTTACTGGAAGATATCTGGATTGCAACTATCCAGGTATCTCCCGAATCCGAAGTTGAGCATCCCTGATCGGAAGTATCCGATCCGCCGCAAGGGCAACAGCACAATACCGCAAGCACCACGCTTAATCCACAGTGCTTGGGGTAATGGAAGTTTATGTGCGGCGTAGTATAAAAACGGAGCACGCATGCGCAGACTGACGGAAAACCCAGCGACAGACCTCCTGCCCAATAGGGAGTACATTAGTGAGAGGTGGGCGGCGCTATGCATATGACCGTCGGCACATTCTCCCGCAGGGTCATATGTTTGTCATTTTTTTGCGTTGCGGTGGGATGAGGCGGGAGCATCACATTTCCACTGCAATGGAAAAAATAGATGTACAACCGTGCTTTACGGAACACATCCCTAAGAGCATCCCACAATCTTATGTCCCTAACATAGCCATAGTTCAATGTAAGGATGTCTGATAGAAACGAATTCAGCTATCCTAATTGTTGTTTTGAATGTGGGAGGAGACCAGAGTGCCTTGAACAAACCTAGAAGGAGCATACAAACTCCATGCCTGTGTGGTGTCTGATCTGAGACTTCCTGTCATCTTGGGCTGTGCGTCATCACACGCAAGTCCAGAATGGTCTTCATGATCTCTGAAACGGATGATGAAAAGCTAGGTTGGAGATATGCAGGAGATCCCTAGCAACACTGGTTGCTGAGGCATTATTATTTATTGGATTTATATAGCGGCAACATATGCAGCGCTGCATAAGGTTACAGACCATAATAATAGGGGAGACAGACAACACAGTACAGGTAATAAGCAGTAAGAAACACAATGCCAAACAATACACTTTAGTAGTCCCAAGTGATACACGTTCACGTTATTCTGTCAGCAGAATCCAAGATTAGGTATGATACACAAGGAGGGAGGGCCTCTGCCAAAGGCTTACAATCTAATGGGATGGGGTGGTGACACGATAGGAGGAGACATGATACACAAACTTTGAGGGAACCTTGGATTAATTATGACCGTTTCCTCTGTGCAATGTGCATGCGCAAAAAAATCTAGCCAAGTTTCTCTGAGCTGCCCGGGGTTCAGGGCATGCGCATTGAAATGGAACCAAGAGCAGCATAAGTTGATAAAAATTTCCCTACTGTGCATGTCTCAGATACAGCTGTTTTGAAGATCACTAAGGACATTCTGGACATGCATGTGAGTACGCAAAGCCCATACTTATAAAGAGACTCAATCTAACACTACACCAGCATTGTCCTAGCCAAGATCTAATTTGAAACTCTACTTCAATAGGGATGGCCCTGCTTAGGAAAACTCATGGAAAAGCATGTGATCAGCTGATAGATTTGTAAGGTTCTGATTTGCTGGTCCTGATCATGTGTTAAACCAGGAATTCATCACAGCAAATCAGAACATTACAAATCTATCAGCTGATGAAACTGATCACATGCTTCTCCGTGAGTTCTCCTAAGCAGGGCCATCCCTATTCTTCAATAGGGCTAATCAGTTGGCCACCATGCTCCCCAGAAACTACTAGGTTAACCATGGCTGGCTGATAAGATTGCTGGTACTTTTAGCTTTCATCTTCTCACAGAGGCTCCCATCACATAGCCCTCCCCACCTACATGACTCTCCTCTGTGACATCTTTGCTGTGTAATATTAGCCACATCGCCATTCCTTCTGCATGATGTATAGAGATAAACTATTGGATTAGAATAGTTCTTGCTTGCAAATTATATTCAGCTTGGGATTTTGCCAATCGTACGCATTTCCTGCTGTGGTGGAATTGGACAATAAAATATACTTCCTGCGGATTGGGATGAGCTCAGTTCCAATTTACATATAATCTGCAAGTCAACGAGAATCACTAGCCTTTCAGTAACCATCTCTAATTACGTATGCAGGTGAGTGGGTGATTCACTGGGTACATAACCAAGTACACTAATGATGTGTTGGCTATTGGTGCATTGAGTAATAAAACTTCTTAACAAAGATAACGGTTTGCTAACCTACCTTGGACTTTGCCTAGTTACATATGCAGGACATTTTATGACTAGCACATCAGCAATTCCATTAATTGTTAAGTCTGATATTTTTTTTTTTTCAAGGCTTGTACACAGATGCAACTTTTCTGCCCAAATATCATCCAAACTTGGTCTGTTGGAGGATGGTTGGGTGTGTGAACGTGTGACAAACGACTAGACGAGCGACTGATAACAGGCAGAGTGACTCACAAGACTGTTGGGCTGATGTCGCTGAGTTGGCCGCGTGTGTTGAAGTCCTTTGAACAACTTGTACTTGTTTTGAATGCGGCGATATCGTGCATTCCATCGTTCCGCTTGCGTGCGCAGTATGCAAATGAGTTGGTCATTCAGTTGGTTGGTGTGCAGAATACAAGTCGTGCAATCACTTGGCCGGTCGGTCGTGTCGCTGGGTTGATCATGCGGAAAAGTTGCACATGTATGAGCCTTTACTGCCAAGGTCTCTGACTGATAAATATCATTCATCTGAATTGGTCCTTTTGAAGGGTAGATTTATTTTTCACATGATTCACATATTTTAATGTTCCACTGAAGCAAGTTAATGCCAACCCAATGTTTCTCTAAATAAAAGACACTGTTAGGCCTCCAAATCCAGGATGTGTTATTGAGCATGTAGGTGGTGAACAGCCATATTCAGAGTAATTGGTAGTGTGTTAATTTTATATGTTTAAGCATAACACTTCTTCTAAGTCTTTAGCCTTTTTTTTTTTTTTTTTTTTTTTTTTTTATGTGTTGAAAGTCCCTTCCACCCCACCTGAATTTAATAACCATAGTGCTATAAAAACATGGGTAGGAAACCCTGTTGTTTAGCCAACTTTTATGGTTTAAAGCCTGCTGTAGCTGTGCCTTTTGTCATATAACCATGGCAGCACTAGGCATATAAGACCAGCATGGCAGCACTAGGAGTTTAGTGTGTGGGAGTTACCGTATTTGCCATATAAGATGCTCTGGAATATAAGACGGACCTAGGTTTAGAGGGCAAAAAAGGGTAAAAAAAAAACATACTAAACCTGGTGCGTCCATGTGCCAGGAGCGTCTTGTAGATGTTCTCCCCCAATTGGTTGTATCCTGTATCCCCCCTCTGTCCCCAGGGGTCCTCTGCTGTCCTCTCTGGTGTCCCGTTATGTGAACAGGTGTCTCCACTACTTCTACTGTTTCCCTTCCCCATGTCCTCGCTACCTCCCCGTGCCTTTGCTATCCTCCCCTGTGTCCTTGCTACAGTTGCGTTGTGTTTCTGCTCCCCGTGTAAATATAGAGTGTAGCGGCAGGCTCTTGCCTCTCCAGCAGCACCTGCGGGGATAGCCGACCTCTTCACCGCCACATTTCTCGCTTTAGTGTTGGCTTGTACTGATTATGCGATCAGTACAGGCTGCATTCACTAGAGTGAGAAGTGCAGTGATGAAGAGTCGGTACAAAAATCTTCCAACTCCTCAGTTTCTGAAACCACAACTCCGACTCCAACTCCGGGTAGCCAAAATTGCTCAGACTCTGACTCCTCGACTCCGACTCCTTAGTCTAATACTTAACAGGGCTGTGGATTTTGTACAAAAATCATGCGACTCCGACTCCTGACTCCTCAGTTTCTGAAACCACGACTCCGACCCCGGGTGCCCAAAAATACTCCGGCTCCTCGACTCCGACTCCACAGCCCTGGTGAAGAGTTCGGCTATCCCCGCAGGTGGGGCTGGAGAGGCAAGAGCCTGCCGCTACATTCTATATATTTACACGGGGAGCGGAAACGCATTGCAAATGTAGCAAGGACACGGGAGGGACGCAGAGGCGCAGGACAGAGCGGGCACACAGGCAGGGAATCCCTAAAGTTGCAGCGGGTCGGCGTTCGTAAGTCAGGGATTCCCTGCCTTTGTCGTATAAGGCACAGGGACTTTTTCTCCCCATTTTTTTGGAGAGAAAAAGTGCGTCTTATATGGCGGAAAATACGGTAGATGTGATTTGTTCAGTTATGGATCTGTACACAGGATGTCAGCAAAACTCAAGAGATGTGGAATAGATTCTATTGCCTGGGACCCACTAGCAGTGCTTTTCTAAGCACTTGTGATTTGGAAAGCTCTTGCTAATGCAATGCTATGGAGAATTTTTATAAAATCACATCCATCCCTCAAGTGGGATCACACCCATAGCATTACATTAGCAAGAGCTTTCTAGATCACAAGCCCTTAAAAAGCACTCCTAGTCGGTCCCAGGCCTCTCAAACTCTCAACTGCTCACTGTTGCCTGGTAACTTCTTGCTGAGCACACAGCTAAACAATCCTTGGAAAAGAGGCCTTAATCCTGCTGAGGTAAAATTTGATTTGTATATGCATAAACTTGCATAATCCTGCATCAAGTGCAAATTCTTTTCATCTCATGGACCATCCCTAATTGTGTGTACGATTTATAGGCGAACCTTAACTTTCCTACAACCTCTCCTAGAGCTGCCGATGTAAAATTCATATAGAGCGAGAGAAAAAAAATAGTGGCCAAAGTGTCACATAACTATTCGAACGTAAATGTTATCCACTGGTAACCATAGACATTGCAAACAAAAGGATTTATAATTACCTGGGGCTTCCTCCAGCCCCTTGTAGTCTAACTCCCTTCTTGACAACCCGGTCTCCTCTGTCCTGCCACCGCCACGATCCAGTCACTGTGCATGTGCGGTCCCAACTGTGCACACCCCCAGATCGCATTCCCGTACTCTGGAGTGTGCTGCACAACCGCAGTTAGTCTTAACAAACTAAAGTTGAAGAGAAATCGAGAGCCCAATATGGTGTAGTATGTCAAAATTGATTGGATAAATGAAACAGTGAGATGGTAATACTCACAAACACGGGTTACCACCTAGGTAACCACTCATTAGGCAGGTGAGGAGATTAGACCTGTCCTCACTCAGGATTAAGAAGTCGCTCTCTGTAGATAGGAAGAAAGGGGGTAGATCACCCCTCCACCTGGGGTGGACTCAAATATATTGGTAGGTGAACAGAGGCGCCAGAAGGATAAAAGTACATAAAATTTTAAAAAAATTGCTGGGAGGAAGTGGTGGACTCGCCTCCGTTAAAGCAGACACCAAGGACTGTAAATGTATAGATATACACATTTATTGAAAATACCCCAAAGATGCAACGCGTTTCGCGGGCACAGCCCACTTCTTCAGGCAATAAGCAGGGGATAAACAGCAATTCAGTTATAGCAAGCAGAGCACCTCTTAACAAACTGCACATGCGCAGAATGCTCCGAGCGCAATCGGGGGTTGTGCGTGGCTGTGACATACATGTGCAGTAGTCCCTGACTGCTACAGTCAGGAACGTTATCTGAAAGCAGAGCAACAGAGGGGACCAGAAGCAGGGCTGTGACGACCGAGTTGAGGAGTTAGAGCAATTTTTGGGTAAGTGGAGTCAGTCAGTAGTTTCATAGACTGAGGAGTTGGTTAATTTTTGTACCAACTCCGCTGATGGGAGGACGGCGAGGGAGCGTACGGACTACAGGAAACTGGAGGAAGCCACAGGTAAGTAAAAACCTTTTGTTTGCAATGTGTCCGGTACACTTCAATCTTGTGCAAACTGTTTCTACCGAAAACACACCATTATAATGTCTCATGTTTTCAGTCTGTGTATAGTAAACTGTTGTAAGAGCTGGATGAAGTATTCTCTATAATACCTATAGACTTGAAACCCTTTCTGTTTCTATAAGTAGAACCTAACCGGTGCAGTCACTCCCTTCCCAATCTCTCACACAGGATTCAGAGACCTCAATACACATTGATGAGACCCTCCAATTTAATTCCTCTGTCCGTAACGCCCACCAAGGCATAGACGACCTCCTGGGGAGTGGGACCAGTATACTGGAAGGGCTGAGGGACCAAAGGAAGACGTTGAAGGTGGGGATCAGTTGGCCAAGACGGAGGATGGGGGAACATATTTTATTCATTGTGCAGGCATACTTAAAGGATAAACAGTATGTAGCACGTATATACATTTTACAGCTATCGATTTGCCCCCAGAGTGCAACAAAAAATGAACTGGACCTCGTCTCTAGGATGTCTATCTTGTGCCCCCCACTCAGGCCTGTCAGCTTGTAAACAATATGAAACAGCATTGTGTGTCTACCAAAAGGTAAACCAGAGGCAGGACTTCCACTGACCAGAGCTTCTGCCGACGGATAGCAAGGCGGGGCTTCCAGTGACCAGAGCTTCTGCCGCCTGAGAGCAAGGCGGGGCTTCCAGTGACCAGAGCTTCTGCCGACTGATAGCAATGCAGGGCTTCCAGTGACCAGAGCTTCTGCCGACTGAGAGCATTGGGGCTTTTACAGCCAGGGTGAGTCTTCCAAGACGATTGCCAGGCAGAGTTTCCTGTCCTTGGCTGCAAAAACCTTGCCTTCAGCTGTCCCTAAGGGCAGGATCCACTAGGGCGTTTTTGGATTGCCGACAATTGCTGGTATTCCAAAGCCCCATTTGCCAATGTATTTAAATGGGGCTGAACCCACTAGTGCAAATGTGATTAGGGTTAATCGCAGTCGCAGGACATGCAGCAAGTATAGAAGCGTTGCAAAATTGCTTTGAAAAGCAAATTTGCAGTGATTTGGGGTCTGAACGATGTGAATTTTAAATAAAGTTAATGCTACTTAAAGGGTGTCCTGGTGCCTGGCTTCCCCCTGTAGCCCCGCCCCTAGCAGAAGAGTTCACAGGCACTCCTCTGATTATTCCTAGAGAAGCACCTTTAGGGGCAGGGCTACAGAGAGAAGCCAGAAATCGGGACACCTGGTAAGTATAATAAAGTTTTATAGGTTTTTTTTTTAAGTAACCAAAACATTTTACAGTACTTCTAAACGGAGCGAATCCTGATCGCCCTAGGAATTGCTGCACACAATGCTGGCGTGATGTAAAAGTGGGTTCCAGCCCTTCTAGTTTGAAACGCTGCCTTCTGGTTTACAGGAGATGACATCACTTGTTTACAACTGTCAGAGCTGGGGGAGGAAGACTAGGCAGCGGTAAGCAGATCTCTCCAGCTTACCTATATGAGGCACTCCGGGGCATGATGGGGTAACTGTATGTATGGTACTTGCCCAAGTACAGGTAGGCTGTAAAAGATTCTTCACTAAGCAGCAGTGAAGGTGTGCATCCATTTTCCTCACCATAACCCTGTAAAGATGCTTTATAATAATCACACACGTTACTTGCATGCTGCACTAAATTCTTTCCTCACCTCTAATCCAACTTGCAAAATAAGCCCTTTTAAATTCCCAGTTTAGGCACAATTTTTATATGCATTTAACAGAAAAGGATTTGCAAAATTGAGGACCCGTTTCCACTTGTGCGTTGTGGATTTGTCGCGGATTCCGCATGAACGAATCAAATGCGGATGCAAATTCGCATGCGGTTGTATGCAAATTTTCATGCGAATTCGCATGGATTACTATATGTGCGATTTTAACCATATCAGTGCCTGTGTGCTTTTCTATTGGTTCCATGCGAAATCAGATGCGAATTTGCATGAACATTTGCATACCAAAACCGCATGCGAATTTCCTATTTAATACATTGTATGCGAATCGCATATCGGTATTCAAATTCTGATGGCTCTGCCGTTAGGATTCTTTTGCGTTTTTCTGTGCAGAAAAAAATCCTGACAAGTGGAAACCGTCCCATCCACTTGTATTGCCCATGTGAATTTGCGGTAGTGGAAACGGACCCTCAAACAAATCAACCTGTAGCACCCATTCATAGATCAATAGTAAGGTCTACTGCCTGCTCACTCCCTGACATTCTCACTCCCTCTTTAGTCACATGGGCATGTAGTGGGAAGATTAATTGCAGTGATAGCTGAAGCCACATCTCTCTGCTGCATAGCAGTGTATCCTTTACCATTTTGTAAAGGAAGAAAAAAAACTTTTCATGCATAATTAATTTGAAATCCTTTTCTAATCAATGCATTTAGAAACCTGTGCCTGGGACTTTTAAGGGCTCCTGTGCTGTGCCTTCAACTCTAGCTAGAAATATAAACTCTTTCAGCTTTGCATCTGACCTCCAGCAGCTTTCACATATTTCTCAGCTGAGGAAACGGTGCACCTTCTCTGACAAACATTAACTAGGTCTTGTATGAATGCTGTCACTGAAGCTAGGTAGCACAATAAATGTTCCATAGCCCCTGACACCAGCACCCTAAGGAGCCATGTCCTCAGCTCAGTAAGTGGCATAGAGAAATCACTACAGGTAAGTTTTTGTATCTAGATTAACGCAAATCGCACATGTATGATCGCATGTGGGTTATCACACAACATGCTTGCTCATGAGAAAATAATTTCACGATTGTTGACAGATCAGCGTAAAATATAAATAGAACGCACATGATGTCTGAAAATGCTGCCAGCTGTCCAAAATTTAATTGCTCAGTAATTTGAACAAAAAATTGCATGAACTGTGAACCACCTGTACACTTGGGCCCCTTTAACATGGGCAGCTGACAAGCGGTGAAATCGCCGTCTGTCAGCTGCTCCTGCACCGGCCTGGCGCTTGTTAGTACGCGGGACCGGTGCTACACAGGCGTGTAATTTCCCCCCCACCACGGAGTGAGATCTGAGTGCTGCTGCAGCCGTGGTCAGACTCCACATGTAGTGTTCCTCCACCGCCCAGTAAGACCGCTGAGTGTCAGGGCTTCACGTGCGTGGAGTTACAACTGCTGCATTTAAATTGCACTGGTGGGTGGTAGACGGGAGACTGCACTACTCTTCAAAAAACGCAGTTAAACCGTCCATCTGAAAGGGGCCTCACATTGGGTGTCCATAAGGGTGTTTTCCAAATGCGGGAAAAATGCTTGCAAACCTGGCCAAGTGTGAACTCTGCCTAAGTCCTAACGTGTTGAGTGCTTGGACCAGGCATCAAAATTGCTCCCTGATCAGACATGCAATTATCAAATAATAATGATTTTGCTCCTCTGAAGAGATCTGAGGTTGTATGGCTCTCTTAAAGAGAATCTGTACTCTAATATTCTTACACTAAAAAGCATACCATTCTATTCCTTATGTTCCCCTGTGCCCCTCTGTGCTGTTTCTGTCACTCCCTGCTGCAATCCTGGCTTGTAATTAACAGTTTTAGGCAGTGTTTACAAACAAATGACTGGCTTCTAACCAGAGTATCATAGGCTGAGAACAGCTTACTGTGTGGATTCATGCAGAGCTTGGAGGGGGCGTGTAAAGCTTCTGCCAATGACAAGCAGCCCTGCACATTCCACACATTCCAGCCCCTTGCCGACAGACACGACAGAGGAAAGAAGATAAGATTTATTACAGAGACAGTGCAACTAGAAAAGGTTGCAGTAAGACAGACCACATCAGAACAGGTATAGGAACTTATAGAATAGAAAAAATAAGGCTCAAAATTTTGTTACAGAGTCTCTTTAATGTATTCAGTGGTCACCGTATGACATCTTTGATGTCTCTGAACAGGGCTGGATTTCTGGACAGGCCAAAAAGGCCTAGGTCTTAAGCGGCTACATGCCAAAGAGCACTTGGACATGAAAAAGGGGTTACTACAGATGAAAGATGAGGGTGAAATGGGGGGCAATACATGGAAAAGGAAACTGATGCTCAAGGGAGCTGTTCATGAAAGAAGGGGGCTGCTTTACATGGATAATACATATGGAAGAGGGGGCTGCACATGGAATGGGAGGGGCACAGAGGCACAAGAAAGGGAGTCGCAACATACTTGGCCTTGGGGCATACAAAGTATAAATCCAGCCTTGTGCACACTTCTAGCTTTGAACCTGACTCTCTAGTCTCCTTGCAAACCCCACACTGCTCAACATTTCTGTGAGAAAGCCACAGCATCTCAATACTTCCTGTTCCTGTCTGTGCCCAGGAGCATGATGGAAATTCATAGAAACAAGAAGCATAAAGCCTGGTAGTACATACCTTCTATTTTGATTGGCCAATTTTACAAGGGTCAACAGATTTTGAAAACTGTGAGCAGATTGTGTAGGTAACCTCTCATACTACATGGAGGAAATAAAATTGGTCAATGATTGGCAAATTTAAAAATTGAAGGCATGCACCAGGCTTTAAACAGTGCAATGGTTGGACATGATGTAAAAGTCTTGAGTAAAGTAGACAGATATTACAAAGACATAATAATGCTGGGATATCGTGCACAGTATACAGGCTGTTGTGAGGAACCATAAACAATAGGATGCTGTGGGGTCCTTTTTGAGAGGAGCAAAAACAGTATTCTATGAAAACTGCATGTTTAATCAGAGAATAATCTCTATTTCATGGATAAGTGTACTTGGCCATATTTGTCTTGTGTGCATGAAAATCCGTGCCAAAAGGCCTGATCTGTGGCAGAGTGTTAAGCCTCGTACACCCACCTGACTTAAGTCGGCTGCGTGTGTACAGAAACTGGCAACCACCAACCCACTAGCAATCCACTGGGCGGAACTGCTCAACCCCAGCGATGCCGATCCCATTGTTCGTACCACTCCACCACCTGCTGCGTGACATCATACACGTTCAGCTCATCGTCCCTCCGCATCCCTGCATAGCAACACAGCCCAGCGATGTTACTGAAGGGGATCAGGTACTGATTGCCGACGGGTGACGTAAGTAGTGAGTGGCTTTAGGATTACACCAGACCAACCTGATCCTCCTTTTGACATCCAGGTACTGGGAATAACCCTGCATGGATGGCCAGTTTAAATTAACAATAGAGGGTCTCACTTATTAGTGCATAGAACTAGTTCATTATAGCAACCACAGTCATTGTATAATTAAGCACGAGGGCATGTTAGGGATCAGTCACTGTTCAATTACACTCAGGCCTAGTGCACACCAGAGCGGTTCGGTCACGTTTTCAGATCAGATTGCGGCTGCGGATACGCTTGGTCAATATATCTCAATGGGGTGGTTCACACCAGAGCGGGAGGCGTTTAGCAGAAACGCATACTCCCGGGCTGCTGCAGATTTTGGATTGCAGAGGCGTTTCTGCCTCCAATGTACAGTATATAAAAAACGGAAACCGCTCTGAAAAACGGCAGTTCAGAGCGGTTTTGCAGGCGTTATTGTTACAGAAGCTGTTCAGTAACGGCTTTACTGTAACAATATATGAAGTCTACTACACCAAAAACACTTCACAAAATGCTAAGTGAAACGCTACAGAAAGATAAGAAAAAGCATTTCAAAATCTGCTAGCATTTTGCGGATCTGCTAGCGGGTTTGGTGTGCACCAGACCTAAAAGAGGACAGCGTTTAATGATCTGGTAAATTTGTTCCTTAGTAAATGATCCCTATGATGATCAAGTAGTAATTTTTCTGGTAAGATTGCCACACATGCTACAGCTGAATCTTTTTGTTTAAAGTCTTTAAATAAAGGGATCCATTGTATGGAAAAATGAAATCTGTGAATCTTAACCCTCTGGGCGATACAATTACATTGCCCAGGAGGGGGCGCAGCACTTTTAAAAAAAAAAATATATATTTTTTAAATCATGTAGCAAGCCCTGGGCTCGCTACATGATAGCCGCTGCGCAGCGGCATCCCCCCACCTTCGGCGATCAGAGTAAGCAGGAAGTCCCATTCAGAACGGGATTTCCTGCTGGGCTTCCCCGGTCACCGGGGCGGGATGACGTCACCGACGTCATGACGTGAGAGGGAGTCCCGATCCAACCCTCAGCGCTGCCTGGCACTGATTGGCCAGGCTGTGCAAGGGGTCGGGGAGGGGGCTGCGCGGCACGCGGGTATTGGCGGATCGGTGGCGATCGGAAGTTACACGCAGCAAGCAAAGTGCTAGCTGCGTGTAACAAAAAAAAAAATTATGCAAATCGGCCCACCAGGGCCTGAGAACTCCTCCTGCGCGACATACCCCGAGCTCGGCTCGGGATTATTGCCTAGGAGGTTAATAGATGTTTGTGTGTAGAATTTGTTGTTTAATCTACAAAATTAAATTGTTCAATCTTCAAAATTGGCAGGTTTTTTTTTTTTGGGGGGGGGGGATTAAATTAGGAATAATAGTAAGCAGGCCAGAGCAGAATCTACCTCTTTCGGAAACTGCAGCAAATAACAATTTGACTGACAAACTAATGAATTTTTTTTTAACAATATTTTCATGTACACTAATCCGTATGTTTGCCTGGAGTCCTTAAAGGACATCCGGGATGAAAGTAAACTGATAAGATAAACCATTGTATCTATCCTCCTAAAAATTACTTTGATATTCAAAAATGTTCTTTTGAATTTTAAATCTTCCTTTTAAGTTTTTACCATTTCATTATCTCAGCTCAATGACACAAGTATGCCAGAGCTAAAATCTATTAACTATTGACCCTTTTATCTCTTCCCTGCTCTCAGAAGCCATTTACTGCCAGAAAAGTTTTTTATGGCTGTAATTCCTTATCAGTGAGGGTTACTATAGTCCACACAGACAGTAACTGTCACTTGCATACCTTATGTTTAACTCTTGCAGGCAGAGAAATGAAAAAAAGGAACACTGCATATTCTTTTGTGTGATTAGCACTTTACAAACCCATGTCTATCTCATCATGTCGCATCACCCTTCGGATGTCTTTTGGGGTGTTGAATACAAATCTTAAACTGGAGCAAAGGGAGATCTTGAGAGAAGCTGTGTGGAGTTTAGTAAATGCCTGCTGAAGTTGATTGATCATATTGTGTAAGCTCAATGTGTATTACGGCTATGCCTCTGTCTACATTATATAATACATGTATGCTAATTAATTCTTCTGTTCTTGTAACATGTCTTTCATCCTCTCTCCACTCCTATCCTGTGTCCATTGCCCCATTTTCTCTCCGCAGGGCACCCAGAAGAAGATCCTGGATGTGGCCAACATGCTGGGCCTGTCAAACACAGTCATGCGGCTGATTGAGAAGAGAGCCTTTCAAGATAAAGTCATCATGATTGGAGGAATGCTTCTTACCTGTGTCATCATGATTCTTGTCATCAAGTACCTGACATGAAATGTCCCCCAGAACCTTTCAAAGCTTCGGACTGTCCCCAGCCCAATGTCTCTGCTGCCCTTGTTATCCACTGTGAAACTTCCCTAAAGCCACTAACAACAGACAAAGGAGGAGAGGCTGTGCAGAGACCAAAAGACTTTCATCAAAGACTGTACCTGCTTCTCCAGTGAAAGACCCACATGTTTTTATGTGTATTTAATACTGTCTTATTCAGCTGCACAATGTATATTAAAATGTGTGGACAATGGGAATGATGGCTTGCTTATGGTCTGTGTATGGAGGTTTCAGCTGAAAGGAAGGTCCTCTTCTCATAACTACCAGGTATAACTTTCCAGTGTAGGTTGGACAGGGAAATCAAGAATGTGGTTGCTATTATTATTATTTATTGTATTTATAAAGCGCCAACATATTACGCAGCGCTGAACATTAGTTTAGGTTATAAACAATATTTAGGAGTGACATACAGCAAAATGACAATACAAGAGTACAAGGTAATGCTTAGTCATTCACTGGATGGAGCATGGAGATTAGGCAAGTTTAGGTTCACTTAGATGCATAGCATAGGTTCACAGTAATGGAGGTGTATGATCAGGTAGGACACAAAAGGAGGAGGACCCTGCCCACAGGCTTACAATCTAGAGGGAGAGGTAAGGACACGAAAGGTAGGGGACTAGAGTCCAGCTGTGGGTTTAGAGCACTTGTGAGGGGTAGTAAGCCAGAGTGAAAAGGTGAGTTTTGAGGGCCTTCTTGAAGATGTTGAAGGAAGGGCTGCCCTAATGGGTGGAGGTAGAGAGTTCCATAGTGTTGGAGCAGCTCTTGAGAAGTCCTGGAGGCGTGCATGGGACTGGGTGATGCGGGGGGCGGTCAGGCGAAACTGCTATGAGAAATAAAAGCATGTTTAATGACATTGATAATAGATATCAGCTTAGGTTGTCATGCCAACCAGATGTGGTTTTAAATAAACAAGCCCATATGTAGCTATAGTATAGGCTTGCAACAATGTCTTACTTTTTAGGCCCAATTTCCTTACAATGCAATTCACGTGCTGTGTCGGTCTCTGAAATGGATGTGGCACAAGTGATAATGCAAATTCGCATCTGAATCGCAGGAAATCTCCAGGTGCCCACAATTTACGAAATTGCAGAAGTCCATTGACCAGGATTTCTTGAGCGATCACAATTTAGTTCTGCAGCCATTGATGCGATCGCTCCCAAAATGCTGCAAGCATCTAATTGTGATTGCTCTACGAATGCAACGTTGCAAGTGGCGGTTCGCCCCTATAGGGTTCTACAATTGGAGCACTTTGCCAACTGGCGGCAAGCACTGCAAAATCACAGGCCTTAGTGATACAAGCCATCAGAACCAGTTCCAGACAGGGCTGTCGCTTACTTAACTGGTAGCTTATTGTTGAGCTACGGGTTAATTAACTAGAAATTCTTGAATCAGTTTTTTTTGCTAAAACTTTTTTTTTTTTTTATGGTTTCTATAAACTAGAATGTGCGGACTTCCTGAATTATTTGGCTATCTTTCCCAAGCAGTCCGATGAGATCAATGAAATCAATCCGATTTTGGTTAGATTTGTCCATTAGTGGTCCCAAAAGATTATTTACAATCGTTCGTAAACAATAGTTTGGAAAATTGTATTCTTGGTATTACATATATCTTTATAGAGTTGAGACTGCAGTAGACACTGCTGAAGATTTTGTGGTGCTCTTTGGGAAATGCAGCAAACTAATTTACAGAAGGAAGATGAGAATATTGGTAGATTCATTTTATAAAACATATTGTTTATTGGTGCAAGGAAGAAAAGAGTTTTCACATTTTTGTTGCATACAAATTTACAGCTAGTTGCAGACAGAAATGAGCAATTACGGAATATACTGTAACCTGTAAAAAAGTGTTTAGCAGGTACGTATATATACAACTATATATGCTACGTGATTTTTTTTTTTTTTTATGACAAGTGGGGCCCTTATCAGATAGCTAGAGCGAATCACAAGAACCTTTTACATTTACCTTAAATGCCACTTGGGGCTCAATCAGATAACAGGATGCAGCTAATGGTAGGGATTCAGCAGTGCATAGGTTAAACTGGCTAGAACGCCCTTAGTGCAGATATATCAGGGCTGGGACAGGAATACACAGCTGTACATCTGTGGACTGAGTAATGCTACAGAGTCAGGGAAACTCACCCAAGCAGATAATATACGGGCCCATATCTATAACCCTTATTTATGCTTTCCCAAAGAGAGTGCTAGCTACATTGCAGAGACTGCTGCTCTGTGTGTGTGCTGAGCAGTTGTGTGGTTGGAATGTGTGTACAGTGTTTATGCGCTATATGAACATACCTGCATGATACTATCTAGCATGTTAAACAGGGCAAGCAGCTGGCATGGTGGGCAGACAGTATCTAGTTTGTCACCGGAGCACTACATTCTGATTTAACATCTGTCTGCTGACTCTGCTTGGGTTGAAACAAATAGTTACTGGTTGGGTGCATGGGTCAATGCAGGTTATAGTTTTCACAATGAAAACTGAACAACAGTTAACATCTAAAAGACAAAATAACAACTCGCATCCCATGCTTAATTTAGTAATCAAGAATAAAAGTATGGCTCAGGTGTACTCTTTCCGTGTGTATGGTTGCTATGGGGAGGGATGACAGACTGGCGCATGATGGACGTGCTTCTGGTGGGCTGGGTAAGGAGGGGAACAATGTCTACGTTTGTTGCTGTCACTTAAAGATCTGAGGTGATGGATCTTCAAGCGGACCTGGAGGACACCTGTACACATGCTACATTATCTGACAAGACTGTCCCATGTGGCTGCCTTGGCTGAGTCCTGTCTAGCGTGTGTGTGGCTTAAAGCGGATCCGAGATGAAAAACTATAACAAGTAACTTGTCTGTATATCTTCTCTAAAGTTTAGATGGTGTACACAGCAAAGCTAGCTGCAAACAGTTTTAATAGAATATGATTATTTCTTCCTGTGATACAATGACAGCAGCCATGTTGTTTGTAAACATTACTTAGAGGCATGCTTATCTGTATCTTGAGCCATCAGCCTAATCTTCTCTCCTCCTCCCCTCTGCCTCTGAAATCAATGGCTAGTAACACCTCCCCCTCCTCCTGCCCAGACTGAGCTCCCATGAACCCTTGCTACTGCCAAGGCTCTCTGAACCTGTGGGTGTGGCCTATTTAGTTTATAGGGAATTAGAGTATTAAAACAAAAAAGAATTAGGCTTGAGGAATGCTTGATGATGATTTGACCGCATCATTGGATTTAATGGCCGGCTCCAGTAACAAGGCTACATCGCAAAAATTGAGGCTTGGTTCCCCTGGACTAGAGATGCATGCATTTTAGCCATCCTGGGGTCACGTGAGTTGTCCTTTGGGGCTTTATCAAAAGCTCTATGCACATGAAGAATTGGAGGTTAGACACTAGTTATTTGTGTCTGTAATGAGGGCGTATATGCTAACTACATAGAGGCGTGCTACTCCAAAGTATAGCACACGGGTTGAGCCTAACAGAGGCTGGTGCAGAAGAATTTGCTTCCCTTGCTTGCTTCTGGGTTTTGCCTACCTACCTGGCCAGCTGCTTTTTGGGGCCCGAAGAATATCTATTTGACATGTCAGTTTTGCTTTTTTGATAGGATTGCACTCCTGGTGGAACTGTGGGTCACCTTATTAGATCTATGGCCAGGATCTGTTTTTAAGGGGGAATGTGTGAATGAAGGTTGTTGTTTGTAGCTTTCTCTTACTTATTTAATTAATACATTTTGTAATTTGTAACTAGCCTAAAGCAGCCCATACACTCAGCCGATTTTCTGGCCGACCGATCGATCGCGATCGATCGATCGATCGATCGCAAATCGGTTGGCCAATCGACCGATCGACGGCCGATTTCGATCGATTTCGATGGATTTCCATCGAACTAGCAGGGTGGAAAATTTAGGTCGATCTGATGAGATTGCTTATCAGTTTGCATTGGCCTTAATGGAAATCTGATGGCAAAAAAATGCCATCAGATCGAATTTCAACAGATTTCAAACTGAAATCTATTGGAATTCTATCCTGGTAAAAAATGTTCTAAAAACGCATCAGATAGATCATCAGATGCATTTCTTATCTGTCTGCTGCCAATCTGACGAGTGTATGGGCACCTTTAGTGTCCCCTGTGCCAATTCCTTTTCTGCAAAAACAAAAAAAGAATTTGGCTTGAGGAATGCCCTATAAGGCTGCGTCCACACTAGGTCCGGAAACGTATCCGTGGCTGCGTTTTTCAAACCTGATGAAAAACGGAGTCCCGGATCCTAATGTTTAAAATAGCAGCCAGCCTCACCCAAGTAAAAAACGGATCAGTCTGCGTTTGCGGGGATCCATTTTCAAAACCTGAAAGGAAGGTCCGGACCTGCTGCATTTTCACGCAACGGATCAGGACCACGGATACACGCAGGGGTAGTGAAAGCAATGAGAAAACGCATCTCCAGCTCCACAGGCAAAAAACGGATGTGAAAACGGATAGCCTGAGCTTTATGATTGGCCCAAAAAATCCTCCCACTCCTTCCTAATGATAGAGACGTTTTCTGTCAGGGAAAAACCTGAACGGAAACTGATACAAAACTGATGCACTTTCATCAGTTTGCAGTACGGTGGGTACTTCCCCTGATCCGGACTGCAGTGTCCGTCCTGCAACCGGATCTAGTGTGGACCCAGCCTAAACCAGTGTTCCCCAACCCTGTCCTCAAGGCCCACCAACAGTGCATGTTTTGTGGAAATCCACACAGGTAGTTACTCGGCTCTGCTGAGACACTAATTACCTCACCTGTGCATGTGTGTGGTTTCCTGCAAAACATGCACTGTTGGTGGGCCTTGAGGACAGGGTTGGGGAACACTGTATAAACTATATAAAAGGAACACAATTATGCAATGTGTAAAAGTTCACCTCGGATCCACTTTAAGTCTGCAATCTTTAGTCTTAAAATGTTTCTATCTTAAAAGTGCAACTGAAATGAGAGGGATATGGATGCTGCCACATGTATTTTCTTTTAAACAATACCAGTTGCCTGGCTGTCCTGCTCATCTCTTTGGCTGTAGTTGTGTCTAAATCACACCTGAAACAAGCATGTGGCTAATCCAATCAGACTTCAGTCAGAGCATCTGATCTCAGAGATGGATTACATTGTAATGGGGTCCTAAGCAAGGTAGTAGATTTGGCGCCCTTTTGGTAAGCTGAGGTGTAGAGAGAACAGAGAAGGTAGCAGGTGAGCCCCTTGACATGCACTAAGCCCCAAGCACTTGCCTAGGTTGCCTGGTGGATGATCCTGCTCTGCGATGCTTGTTCAGGCTCTATAGCTAAGAATATTAGAAAGAGACTCAGCCGAACAACCAGGCAATCTGCCTTGTTTAAAAGGAACTGAATATGGCAGCCTCCATATTTAGTTCAGATGTACTTTAAAGTGTACTCTATTTAGATAAAATAACAATTCAGCTGTATGCAAGGACACAGTATGAATTAAGTTGAAAGTAACTTTTTAAAATGGAAATATATTGTTCTTTTAAGTGTTGTGTAATATGCCTGTTGCAGTAAGGGCTGGAACCCACAGGAGCGCTTTTGGCAGCGTTTTGGCAGCACTGCGATACGCTAGCAGTTTGCCAAAACGCTGGGCTAATGTTAATGGATGGGGCAACTTCCACAGGAGCGTTTGCGTTTCCCAGAAACGCAAACGCAGGACCTGCAGCATTTTGGGAGCGTTAGCGCTTCAATGTAAAGTATTGAAACGCTAGCAGAAACGCTCAGCAAAACCTAAACTGAGCGGTTTTGCTAGCGTTTTGCGGTTCAGCACACTGTAACAAAATGAAAAATAATTCACAGGACCAATCAGGATAAAAACGCAAAACGCAAAACGCTAGGCACCCGCTGGGGAAAAAAATACAATGTTGCAAAACACGACCAAAAACGCGCATGAATCCGCTTGCAAACCGCTCAGACAAAACGCTAGCGGTTGCGTTTTGCGTTTGCGGTTTTCAGTGGGTTCCAGGCCTAAATGTAAATTGCTGAATGACCTCTTCCCACAGTGACATTACATTAGCATGTGACTGAAGTTATGGATCTACCGTAACTTTCATATAATTGTTTTTTTTTTTTCCGTTTTTATCTGGAGGCTTTAAAGGATTCCTGACCCAAAGCTAGGTAAGGTATGCACAGAGGTATGCTTTATGCTGGAGCCACATACCTCTATGCATTGTCCATTCTTAAAGGGAACCTTAACTGGCGTGGAAAAAATAATTCACTCATAATTCAGGCAAATACAGGAAGGAGTACACAGCAGTATGTCCGGGTAGAACCTGGCGCCTCTACCCGGACATACTGCTGTGTACTCCTTCCTGTATTTGCCTGATGAAGAGGGCTTGACCTGCGAAACGCGTTGCAAGCTAACCCTGGAGTGTACCAATAAATTTAACCTGTTTTGAATACACAGTCGTTGTGCCTGCTTGTAGGGGGTAAGTCCACCACTGCCTCCTAAGCAATTTTATAAGTTTTAAACAGTGTTTTTATCCTGTTGGCGCCTCTGTTCTCGTATACTATACGTCTAACATCCACCCTTGGTGGAGGGTGATACCCCATCTTCTTCATATCTACAGAGAGCGACTTCTTAATCCTGAGTGGGGACAGGCTAATCTCCTCACCTGCCTATACAGTGGTTGCCTGGAGGTAACCCTGGTTTGTGAGTATTTCATCTATACTCTTTTCAATTACCCCTTTTGCCTGTACATACTACACCATATTGGGCTCTCGGTTCTTCTTTCTTTCTCATAAAAATGGTGATGTAGGTTAGGTTTTCATTTGTGCGAAAACGGGCCGGATGGAATTTGGCAGCCTAAAGAACTCTATGCAGAGCATCCGAATTAGTGGCCGGGGAAAAAATCTGAGGCCCTGCTGCATAAATGCTTGCGTCACCCGTCCGAATCCCCTAGCCGTGCATAGCATGGCTAGAGGGATTCGGCTGCGAGACACGTCACAGCTGTGCCGGCATCGCATCTCGCAAAAGATGCATGCCGCGCACAAGTGGAAACTGGGCCTAATAAAAATACCCCAAAAAATTAGGGGACGGGAGAATGCCCAATCAGTTTCTTAACTTTATTTTATAAGAATTGTGACCAAGAAAATATTAATGCTGCGGTATAGTTGAATAATTGGACAGCAAGGTGTGTGTGAGACAACCCAAACCGGTTTGTCTGACGTATCTGACTCCAATTAATAGTGAATAGAGAAAGTTGTGAAGTCTTCACGAAGCACATTAACATGGTGGCTAACAATGTTATAGGACTAGGTTAAAGTGATATAGAGGCTGCCATTTATATTTCCTTTTAAGCAATACCAGTTGCCTGGTTGTCCTGCAGATCCTCTGCCTCTAAAACTTTTAGCCACAAGGCTCATACACACATCAGACCATAGTCTTTGGAAAATGAAAGATCACAGACCAATCTTACCACCCTTCCTGTAGTATAAGAGCCATACTCTACACAGTCTTTTCTATGGAGCTGAACTCCACATCAGAAAAAAATCTTTGCAAGATGCTGCACACACAGATGCTGTACAGACACAAAAGATCAGTATCTGCAAAAGATCTGTTCCTGCAAATTGCAATGATAGTCTATGAGATCTGCAGATCATCATACACACATGATTTAACTGACATTCATCTGAAGATCAAGCAATCATCCGCAGATCTGAAAATCCATCCTGGTGGATCTGATCTGCAGATGAATGTCAGTTAAATCATGTGTGTATGATGATCTGCAGATCTCATAGACTATCATTGCAATTTGCAGGAATGGATTTTTGGCAGGAACAGATCTTTTGCAGATACTGATCTTTTGTGTCTGTACAGGATCTGTGTGTTCAGCATCTTGCAATGATTTCTATCTGATGTGGAGTTCAGCTCCATAGAAAAGACTGTGTAGAGTATGGCTCTCATACTACATGAAGGGTGGTAAGATTGGTCTGTGATCTTTCATTTTCCAAAGACTATAGTCTGATGTGTGTATGAGCCTACAGACCCTGAACAAGTATATGCAGATCAGATGTTTCTGACATTGTCAGATCTGACAAGCTCAGCTGCATGCTTGTGTCTGGTGTTATTCAGACCCTACTAATGCATCACCAGGGCTGCCAGGCAAATGGTTTTGTTTAAAGTGGACCTGAACTCTTGCACTCTATCCATGTCAGCTAACTACCACGGCAGATAAGCTCATTTGAAAGCACAGGATGTTAACAATATGTCTGCTTCCATGAAAGCAGGAAGTAGAAACACTGCAGATTAATTGTAGAATTTACATCAGCTGTAACAAAGAAATGTTTTTCTTGAAAGGTTATTATGCGGTTGCATATATTTTATAGCAGAGAGGAAGTTTGGAGTTCAGGTCCGCTTTAAAAGGAAATAAATATGGCAACCTCCATACCACACTCGCCTCGAGTTCACATTAAAATGTACTGAGCTGAAGCTCGGGTAGAAAATCAGATACCTTAAAGAGACACTGTAACAAGAAAAACGTCCCCTGGGGGGGGTACTCACCACGGGAGGGGGAGGCCTCAGGATCCTAATGAGCCTTCCCCCATCCTCCTCTGTCCCAGGGGGGTCTTGCTGCAGCCCTTTAAAGCCAGCGTGACGAATCCGACAGCCTGTTCAATATTTACCTTTCCAGGCTCCAGCGGGGGCGCTGTTTCTGCTCTTCTGACGGAGATAGGCGGAAATAGCTTATCTCCGTTGGGTCCACTCTACTGCGCAGGCGCTGGAGACTTGCTCCTGCGCAGTAGAGAGCATTTCCGCCTATCTCCGTGGGAAGAGCAGATACTGCGCCTGCGCTGGAGCCACGGAGGTAAATATTTACATCGCCGCCGCTCTGGGAGGGTTTTCGCCGCCACCGTGGGACCGAGGAGGACAGGGGAAGCCTCAGTAGGATCCGGAGGCTTCCCCTACCCGAGGTGAGTACCCCCTAGGGGAGGATTTTTCGTTACAGATTTTCTTTAAGAGAGGGAAGCCTCAGGAGCCTATTAAGGCTTTCTTTGCTATTCCTTGGTCCCCCGTTGCTAAACGCAAGCCCCCCACCCCCCCCCAGAAGATTAGCGACAATGCATTGGGGCTGCGCAGCTCCTCTTCCTGGTTAAAATGCCCTCAACAGCTGACTGAGCCTGCCCACATATAAGCAGTAGCGCATAGCCATGGGCTCCGTGCTACCGCACATGCGCAAGCAGGCTGCACAGCCATTGCACACACTTAAACCAGGAAGAAGAGCTGCACGGCCCGCGCTCAGCTACTAGGGGCTTGATACACCAGAGGGACCGGTTGTGCCGGGGGCTTGTTACAACCTCATTAGGATCCTGATCTCTAAATTGTAAAGGTGGCCATACACTGCTCGATTTGCCATCAGATCGACCAGCAGATAGATCCCTCTCTGATCGAATCTGATCAGAGAGGGATCGTATGGCTGCCTTTACTGCAAACAGATTGTGAATCGATTTCAGCATGAGCCCCCCCCCCCCCCCCCCGCTAGCTATACATTACCTGTCTCTGCTGTCTCTTCTCCGGTCTGGGCTCCTCCAGCTTCACTTTACTTCCTGCCGGGGGAAGTTTAAACAGTAGAGGATGCTCTACTGTTTAAACTTCCTGCCGGGTCAGGAAGAAGTGAAACCTGCCGGACTCGAAGCTCAGTGCGCAGACGGAGCAGCGGTGACCAGGGGACTGTATTGCGCGCGGTCTTTGGGCATTCGAATGCCACTATCGACGCACTCCTGACCCGCCGGCGATCGAGCAAAATCTTCCGCACGGACAAGGACGGGAATCGACGGGAACGATCGTTTTCGGACGGAAATCGATTGTTCAGACAGCGTTTGCGCGACGATTTCACAGCCGATTCGATCACAGTGATCGAATCGGCTGTGTATCGGCAGGAAAATCGGTAAGGGCACGCCGGCACTGAGCAGGTGGGCGGGATCGCAGGCGAATCCCATGAGCCGTGCCATGCACGGCTATGGGATTCGCAGCCTTCTCCGCAAATTCTGCGGGGGGTTCCGGTCGAATCGATCCCGCAAGCGGTTCCGCCGCGGCCCCGTCATCCCCTATGGCAGAGTTTCCCCGTGCGAATCATGTGCAGAATTGCCGGCGAAATCGCCGTAGTGTAAACGGGCCCTTAGTGTATGGGCCCCTTAAGTAGTAGATTTTGAATCGGAGCTTTGGCTCGAGTTTTCTTTAAATTACATTTATTTTGATAGCATGTAGATAATGAGCCCAGATGTTGTCAGACAGCACACTCTAGTGTTCAATATTGGCAAGCAGTAACAGCTGAACTACACAAGTCTATCTCGATTGTATCCCTTTATTAATGATCACATTTTCCCTTATTTTGAGTAACTTCGTCTTAAGTCCCCCTTGATCCCTCATTTTGTTCGGAGGGTTCCACAATTGTTTATAAACTCTTTTCAAACATTGTTTGTTGCCTTCAATTAAACTATATATTCAAATTTGTTTATGTATGATGAATTCATTATAGCAAGTTTTAGGATTAAAAAAAAAAAAAAAAAAAAAAAGGACAAATTATGACAAGTTCAACTACCCCCCTGGGCCTTTCCAAAGTACCTCAAAGGTGTGCATGCCAAGTGCTGAGGACCTTGGAACTACAGGATGGGAGGGGTGGTAAATTTGTCACCGTCTGTCCCAGCACTACCACGTGAGTTGGTGATGCCGATAGAAAAATATATTTATATTATCAATATTTTACAATAGACTTACCTGACCCACATACTCACTTATCCTCCGCTCCTAGTGCCTAACCCCATCTTCTAATGCGTCCTCTTCGGTCGCCCCATTCTCCTGTTCTGAGCACTGTTGCTTTGGCCAGTGGCGGGCACTGGTGCTCTCCTGCTCCCATGCCTGAGAGCATCTG
Source organism: Hyperolius riggenbachi (assembly GCF_040937935.1). NCBI lineage: Eukaryota > Metazoa > Chordata > Amphibia > Anura > Hyperoliidae > Hyperolius > Hyperolius riggenbachi. The sequence goes on along the minus strand of NC_090657.1, from coordinate 41,006,378 downwards.
CACAGGCGTCCCGGACTGGGCACACATGCGCAGAACAGTGCAACTGGGCAATCTAAAAGAGCTCAGTATGGCAGAACGGAGTGGCCGGGGAGGATGGCGATGGAGCAAGCCCCAGGTGGGTATAAATCATGCAATTATGCTGCTCTCAGGTTTCCTTTAATAGTGCTTTAAAGAGAACCAGAGACGACAAAAAAAAAAGATTTTATACATACCTGGGGCTTCCTCCAGCTCCATAAGCCTAGATCGCTCCCACACCGCCATCCACCGCTGCCTCTGTCTGCCGATAACGGGTCCAGTAATTTCGGCCAGTCGACGCAAGCGCCGTGCGCTCCCTCCGCACTGCGCAGGCGCATGCGTACAAAGCCGGAGGGAGCTGCTGTTCATGTGGAAGACTGGTTACGTCCGGCGGAAGTGATGGGACCTGATACCGGCGATAGAGGCAGTGGTGGATGGCGGCGTGGGAGCGATCCAGGCTTATGGAGCTGGAGGAAGCCCCAGGTATGTATAACATCTTTATTTTTTAGGGATCGTTCGTCTCTGGTTCCCTTTAAGGTTTGCTGGTGGATTTTACACGCGTTTAAAGAGACTGTCAAAAGTAAAGAGGTTATACATGCGGGCCTTCTACAAAGTTATGTATCCTTACCCATTGGAATTGCAGCTGTATGTGTAACCAAAGCAGTAAAAGCAGTAAGTTTGCCGCCAGGGATCGCTGTACAGCCCCAATAAGACTACAGAGGGATCCCTTCCAAATATACTACAAGGATTTCTCATAAAAGCAAAACAATCAACTAAAATGGTTTCTGACCAACCATCCGATTATTATAATTGGATGAAAATCGGTGGTGCCAAGAGCATGCCCGATAGGCGATGTGACCAATTTCGGGCATGTATCGGTCGGAAATTCTGCAAGATGTAGGGCTGACTTGCTCGACAGGATGCACGGCAGTGACTGTGTGTGATATCGGGATGAGTGACAAATGCGACTGAACGCCTGGCGCGGTCACCCCCCTCCCCATGTAAAATGTTCTCTCCCCCAGTGCCCGGTACAGTATACTTTACCCGTCCGCCGCTGGCACCAAGCTACATCCGCACACACATATAAACCGGTAACCATGTGGGGCGCGTGTATGTGGACGGAGCCAGCGACTGCAGCTAAATTATACTGCACTGGCCACCCAGGAAGGGTAGGGATCATTTCACAGAGGGAGGGGCAGCGTTGGGCTGGCGAGTTGGTGGATGCAGCTTCACAAGGCAGATTCCCGAGAGATTTTATGCTGAAATCGATCGTGATTCGGCCTGTGGTGTATGGGCAGCCAACAGATCTCTCTCCGATCAGAGAGAGATCTGTCTCTTGGTCGGACTGCCCATACATCATCTGATATATGAGCACCATAAAGGAAATGTCAGCCAAAATGATGTTATACTGCGCCTGCACTGTACACTCTGGACAACGTGGACTTCATTAACAGCTTCGCTCTTGCAGGCGCAGTAGAGGTTGATCTTGCGAGGTCGGCCTCTGCACCAGCGGGAACCCCGGGCCGGCGCTGAGAGCTGAGCTGCGTCGTGGGACATGTCGGCTGCAAGGGGCTGGAGGAAGCCCTAGGTAAGTAGAGCTTGCATATCATCATTTTGGCTGGCATTTCCTTTAACCACTTAATGACAACCAGACTTATAAAAACGCTTAACGGCTCCAGGACGTTTTTATAAGTCAAACAGTGCTGCTGCCGCAGTGCGCGCTCCCACACATGCCTGGGCACGTGCACACTCCCGCGCGTGCGCACTCCCACACGGGCACTTACGTTCCCGTGTGAGTGCACGTGAGATAAGTAAGAAAAAAAAACACCATAGAAAAAATACACCTTTATTTCCAAATAATATATTGTCACCATACTTTATACTAGGGACATAATTAAAATGTTGTGATACCAGAACAAATAGGCAGATAAAATGTGTGGGTTTTATGTACAGTAGCAGTGTTTATATTAAAACTATAGGGGATGAAATAGTGTATTTTTTTCATTTTTTCCCCTTTAAAATGCATAGAAAATAAAGTAATTACCGAAAACAAATATCAACTCCAAAAAGCCTAATTGGTGGTGAAAAAAACAAGATATACATAATTTCATTATGATTAGTAGTGATTAAGCTATTGGCAAATGAAAGGGATGAGCACTGAGGCTGGTTTCACAGTGGGACGTTACAGGCGCACGTTAGAGCAGCCTGTAACGCACTCCAACGCACAGCAATGAAAAATCAATAGGCTGTTCACAGTGCCCACGTTGCGTTACATTGTAACGCAGTACGTCTACATAACGTACTGCATGGAGTACTTTACACGCGGCTAAGCCGCGTTAGACTGTTTGCACATGCTCAGTATGGGTTTCTTTTTTCATTTTATGGGCGGAGAGGAGGCGGGGAGAGGCCGCTACGTAGCTAGGCACATGGCTACTTATTATTCACTGCACTTGCAGTGTTTACATCCTGGAGCGGCCGTGGATTGGCTGGCGGGACTCCGCAGGTCTCCGTGGTCTCCGCAGTGCCTCCGACAGAGCAGGCGCACCAAGAGCTGCTTATAACGCGGCTCTTGGTAGCGTCCTGCTCCAACACCACCAGGCGTTGCGTTAGGGGCACGTTATGCTCTTGTCCGTTAGGGTAAAAAACACATTGGGGTGAAGTGGTTAAAAATCAAGTGACACCCATGCTAACCTAGAGATAAAAAAAACACATTTAAAATATACTTACATAACAGATGTATTTGCACTGTCCACGTTATGATTCTTGTGAATTTTATAAAGGAAAAGCAGCGATTCCTATTCTAGACAGTTTCCATCTTGGTTACCTTTGAATGAAGCTAATCCTGACATAATTTCCTCCCTCACTCTTTTTTTCTCCTCTTGCTAATTGTGTATTTCTTACCCACCCTGCTCCCAGAGTCCTCAGACACTCCCTCTGAGGCCTATACTAAGAAGTGCACTGTCTTGTGTCATTAGAAGGAGGGGGGAATAAAGGGAAGAGGAGGAATATATTATAGATAAAAAGACCGCCCAGCATGCAACTGTTTTGCCAGCCGATGGCAATTAAAGGGCCAGTGCTCCTAAGGTATGTGATAACGCCAAACTATAACAGCAGAAAAAGTTTTAAATGCAGGATTAGCATCTTTATCACTAATACACTTAAACCAGTTGCTGTTGAAACTTGATTTTTATGGTTATAATACTGCTTTAAAGGAGTTATCAGGGAAAAATGAATAAAATAAGTGCTACTTACCAGGGGCTTCCTCCAGCCCCAAGCTCCCAACATGTCCCTCGCCGCAGCTCTCCCTGCAGCCGGTCGCCGCAGCTCGCTCCCGGTCCCCGGCGATGAGGTCAGGCAGACCTCCAGGTCGGCCTGTACTGCGCCTGCGCGAGTGGTGCTGTCAATCACCGCCACGTGGGCCGGGGCGGACTGCACAGGCGCAGAACTACTCGCGCAGGCGCAGTCGGCCTGACGTCATCGCCGGGGACCGGGAGCGAGCTACGGCGAACGGCTGCAGGGAGAGCTGCGGCAAAGGACATGCTGGGAGCATGGGGCTGGAGGAAGCCCCCGGTCAGTAGCACTTAAATTTTCCCTGATAACTCCTTTAAGGAGTGTTGTGCGCCCTCTCAGCGGACGCACCCTATTGTCTCTACCCCCACCCTTTAGATTGTAGGCCTCTGGCAGGCGAACACAGTGATTCCAGCGTTGGAGACTTGGGCGCATCTGGCGCCACCATAGGCCGTAATAGGAATTACGGCTACAGCAGCGCACAGGGAGTAACTTTGGCGCCGTCAGAAGACAGAGCTGAAGTTACTATTAAAACACAATAAGCCAAATTATTTCATTCCCCACCATCCATGGTGGCCTGGGGGGGGGGGGGGGGGGGGGATAGTATTTAAGACGGCCGGGACTTGTGCGGCAGCAGGATTAGCCATATACCGGCTGTATCCTGCACCCAAGTCTCCCCTCAGTGTTTCAAGCTTTATTATGCAATCTCACCGGCAGAAATCCCTCTTGTAGCCTAGAACAGTCTATTTTTTACCAAAGACATTGAACTACTGTTACCAAAGACATTGGCATGATGTTGTTTTGTTGTGAGCTCCTTGCATGTCCTATCTTGTATGTTAGCCTATTTATCTGTTGTGCAGTGCTGCATAATATGTTGGTGCTTTATAAAAAAAAAATAAAGAATAAAATGGAACAGAGGGATTTTTTTTTACATAAGTGGCACAGTTGGAATGCATATTATTCCAGACTGGACTCAGAGCACCTGATTGACAGCTGGCCATAGTGATAGCGTGTGAACAAGTCATAAGCTGTCCTGGGTAGGGCGTCCCCATGTTTCAGCTGGAGAATAGAATGGAAAAAGCACAAGCAGAAGGGAGAGCAGGCGGAAGGGAGACCCGTAGAATAGACAAACATGATGGGCAGAGGAAAGATTGATAGAAGGAGAGTGTGCTGGCTGACAGTGCTGGCGGTGTTTGCAGTGACACGCAAGCTTCCCAGGGACTGTCTGGCATTCTCAGCTCAGGGCCAGAGACTGCACAGATATTTCTCCTCATCTTTCAGTGGTTGCCCCGAGTCAAGGACAGATTGAACCTCTGAGCAACACATCAACAAAAGCCAGGATACACCTGCCACAGCCTCCTCCAGCCACAACATCACGGGGGGAGGACAGCAAAAGACCAGATGGGTACGGAGGAGCGTGAGCAGGCAACGCCAAGACAGGAAATCTGCCTTACATAATGCTGAAACACAACTACAATTTTCTTAACACAGTGAAACCTTGGATTGAGAGTAAAAAAAATAATCTAAAGAATTGATACTTTCCCAGGGGGTTCCTCCAGCCCCAAAAGCATGTGTGAGTCTCTCGCCGTCCTCCCGCGGTCTGCCATTCAGCAGCAATCTACCCCGGTAATTGCTTCAGTCGCGTCAGTTTGGGTCTTCTACGGATGCACGGGAAGACTCAGACTGGACCCGACCGAGTCTGTTACCGGGGCTGATTGGGGCTGAACGGCAGACTGCGGGAGGACAGCGAGGGACTCACACTTGCTTATGGGGCTGGAGGAAGCCCCGGGTAAGTATCAATTCTACCTATCTTTTGATCTCTGGTACACTTTAAGAGGGCTTTGCAAGACGAGGACAATTTTTTATTGAAATTTTGACTTTGTATACATACAGTGTATATATATATATATATATATATATATATATATATATATATATATATATCCAGAACATGTACACGCGTCATGTCATCACAACTAAGATGTTGGATCTTCGACTTTTGACACTGCAGGGTTGTGCTTAATATGCGTGTAGGGACAGCACAATGTCACAATTTTGTGAAATCCTTAATTTCGGCAAAACGCTCAAATGCTAGCGCTTTTCAAAGCGCTAGGGTAATAAAAGTCTATGGGCCCGTTCTCATTTGCGCGATTTGTGCTAATCACCGCAAACCGCCCAAAAACGCTAAAGGCAAACGCGTAGCCTGCACCATTTTCAGTCGATTTCCCGGTGATTGCGTTTTAGTGCTATAGAAGCGCAAAACGCGATCGCTAAAAAAAAATCGCCAGGTGTGAATGGTGCTTTTTTGGCGTTAATCGCCAAAAAACGCCAGAGCAAAACGCTAGCAAAATCGCTAGCGTTTTGCGATCAGCAAGTGTGAATGGGCCCTAAAGGTAGGCAAAAGCTACTTTTATTGGATAAGTTTGTTGTGAAAGTCACATGAAAAAAGGTTGGGGTGAGCGAACAGATAGCAATGATTCTGATCAAGTCTTTTTTACATTTTTACTTTATATAGTACAGTACTTTGTATTAACCACTTCAGCCTACAGTGTCGTTTCATCTTATGCATCCGAACAACGTTCACCTCCCATTCATTCGCCAATAACTTTATCACTACTTATCACAAGTAATTGATCTATATCTTGTTTTTTCCGCCACCAATTAGGCTTTAAAACCTATGTATTTTATTTGCCCATTTGTCCTGGTTATTACACCATTTAAATTATGTCCCTATCACAATGTATGGCGCCAATATTTTATTTGGAAATAAAGGTGCATTTTTTCAATTTGCGTCCATCACTATTTAGAAGCTTATAATTTAAAAAAGTATAGTAATACACTCGCTTGACTTGCATATTAAAAAAGTTCAGACCCTTAGGCAGGGGCGTATCTGGGTAATATAGAGCCTATGGCAAACATTGAAGTTGCACCCTTCCTCCTCTAAAAACAGCATCCTTTCTCATGTACATGTGTTATGGTTACCTGTTTTTTTTGTTTCAGGATATTGCTAAAGTTACTTTTTGGAAAATATGTTGTCTTATTTCCTCTCTGTCCTCTTTTCTATCATTAAGCCAAGTGAGCCCTACATTCATAAATTAAGTAGCCAAGTTCCCCAGATAACAATTTGAGGTCTGATTCTGAGGCATGGCGCCCCATGGTGCTGTGGCGCCCATGGCACAAGCCATGACTGTACCCCTCTAGATACGCCTCTGCCCTTAGGTAACTATTTATGTTTTTTTTTTTTTAATTGTAATTTTTTTTTTTTATTATTATTCAAAATTTTATTTGGGGTTTTTCAGAGTGAGGAGGTAAACAAGTGATTTTAAATTAAATTTATTGTGTATATTACATAAAAAAAAAAGTAGATGTAGTTACTATTTGGCCACAGTGAGTTTTTGATTTTCCGTCTTGCTTGCAGGAACAGAAGGGGTGACGTGGGACACAGAAAAATCGCGGCTTTCCGGAGAAAGCCATCGGTTTATCTTAGGGGAACATAGATCAATGAATGGGATCTGTATTCCCATTCATTGATCAAAGGGGCAGCGAATGGCGGCGGGAGCGCGCACGGGAGCATGCACGGCCCCGCAGCAGCTGTGTAGTCTATCTGGATGGATAGACAGAAGTGGTTAAAGACGATATGTCATAAAGAACACTTCCCTTGGGTCGGTACTTCAGGAGGGGAAGCCTCTGGATCCTAATGAGGCTCAACCGTCCTCTTAACCCTCCAGGATCCAATGCTGACTCCCCCGATCAGCGGCGAGGTTCAGTAGCAGCTTTCCGATGGGCTCAGGCGGAAATAGCCGAGCCACATAGGCCTCAATTCACTAAGCTTTATCAAACACTCAAATGTTTGATAATTTACCTGTTGGGTAAAATCTAATTTCGAATTCACTAAGGTGTTATAGATTTATTGAATGTTTTATCGATAAAACGTTCAATAAATCTATAACACCTTAGTGAATTCAAAATTAGATTTTACCCATGAGGTAAATTATCAAACGTTTGATAAAGTGTTTGATATAGCTTAGTGAATTGAGGCCTATAGAGTCCGCTCTACTGTGCAGCCGACTAGGCTATTTCCGCCAGAGCCCATCGAAAGGCCGCTACTGCTCCTGCTCTGGGAAGGTAAATATTGCCACAGCTTGTCGGCTGATTTTTCAGCGGCTGCCAGTGCTGGATCCCGGAGTTTGAAGAGGACAGGGAAGCCTCATTAGGATCCAGAGGCTTCCCCCTCCTGGGCTAAGTACCCCCCAGGGGCTGCATTTTTTGTTAGAGTTCCTCTTTAAATAGTTTTCTATAAATGTTTTTAGTTGGTGGAACAAATCATCTGACTTTCCATTAATCCTTATGGAGAAATTTACTTTGATAGGAGTGCTTTGGATTGCAAGTATGTTTTCGGGAGGAATTATGCTCACAAACCCAAGTCTCCGCTGTATTATAATACCAGATTGAGGGCCCGTTTCCACTAGAGCGAATCTGCATGCGTTACCGGCATGCTGATTCGCATAGACAATTGTAACGATAGGTGGCAGCAACCAGAGAGAGAATCTGATTCTTGGCGATCTGCAGTATCCCCAAGAATACAGATATACCTGATTATTGGGGATCTGCAGAATCGCCAATAATCAAATATGTCTAACCTCTAGACACCTGAGTGTGTAAGTGTTTTGGTGCAACAGTAACCTTTGGACCACCGGGGTAGCAGGTGGTCCAATAAGTAGAGAAGACTCTACTGCAGTCAAGGACACCTGGAGAGGGAGTCCCTGACTGATAAGGAGCAGTGTCCCCTCTGTAGAGCAGGGGACCCCTGCGGAAAGGCAGGACACCCTGCGGGGGGTGACAGCCAGAAGGTCAGACAGGCCGGGTCGGCAACAGAGTATCAGATATGCAAAGTACTAAATCAGAGATCAGAAGAATAGTCAGGAACGCTACAGGTCATAACAGATATCAGAACAACGCCTAGTCTGAGGTGTGAGGTCCGTGATCTCAACACCCTGGAACTATGCTAGAGAATAACACAGATGATATACAGTATTCCTAGTCTGGGGTGTGAGGGCCGTGATCTCAACACCCTGGAACTATGCTAGAGAATAACACAGATGATATACAGTATTCCTAGTGTGGGGTGTGAGGGCCGTGATCTCAACACCCTGGAACTATGCTAGAGAATAACACAGATGATATACCGTATTCCTAGTCTGGGGTGTGAGGGCCGTGATCTCAACACCCTGGAACTATGCTAGAGAATAACACAGATGATATACAGTAACTGGCTAAGTGTGGATTCCCAGGTCCTCCTGGTTCCACCACACTGAAGGATCTGACTAAGGTCTGAGTGCTAACACATAGGCATTCGCAACGCCAGACAACCAGCAACTGAACAGCAGGAGATATATATAGTAAAGCGCTCCACAGCGCCGCCCAGCTCCCATCAACCAATCACTGACTGAGCAGGGATCAGCTGACCGCCCTGATCAGCTGATCTTCCTCCTATTGGTATAAAGAGCTTGTCTTGCAGCGCACGCGCGCGTAGCTCTCCATCTGTGTGCACTACTAGTTCCAGACAGCCCAGACACATGTTGCTGCGGGGAAACCGCCGCACTGGACGCGGAATCCGCCGCCTTACCGTCAGAACACGCGGCGGCCCCCACGCCATTCCTCCCATGTGCACCACCAGTTCCAGACAACCCAGACGCATGCTGACGCGGACAAACCGCCGCATCAGACGCGGAATCAGCCGTCTTACTGTCAGAACATGCGGCGGCTTTTCCGCTATTCATCACAACAATACAATATAAGTGGATGGGACTGTTTCCACTTGTCAGGATTTCTGAGCGTTTTTCTGTGCAGAAAAAATCTGCACGGCAGAGCCATCAGAATTTGCATACCGCATACCGCTATGCGATTTGCATACAATGTATTTAATAGGAAATTTGCATGTGGTTTTGGTATGCAAATTCGCATACGATTTTGCATAGAAACAATGGAAAAGCGCACAGGCACGGCTATGGTTAAATTTGCATACATAGTCATCCATGCGAAGTCGTATGACAATTCACATACAACTGCTTGTGAAATTTGCATCCCCATGCAAATATTTCCTGCGGCAATTCCCACCGCACAAGTGGAAACGGGCCCTGACTGTCTTTATTATCACATGCATTTCTTACAAACAAGTGGCCACCTTTTTTATTAAGATTTTATACCACTTTTATTAAGATATGATACTACAGATTTTGTGCCACTACGCCTGTGTATGGGAGGTTGATAACAAGGGAATCAATCTACAAAACTTATCGCCTCCCCTCTCTCTCTCTGCTTATTTGTCCTATTGTCTGACAGACAACCTGCCTTATTCTTACAGTTTTCTGTACACTATATGTAAGTTTGTATGCAGGAAAACAAGTACGTTTTTTCACAGCAGCTAAAGTTATTGATCGAGAAAACGGCCAAAATGTGCAGAAGTATCCGGCAGGATGTCTTTCTTTCCTGCACGCAAAAAACATTTAGGCCTCGTTCACTCTAAGGATGTTGCTGTACGCTTTCTGCTGCACATTGCGCTATGTGCATTTCTAGGTACAGCTTTTTCCATCGATTCTAATGCATTCTGTTCACATCTATGCGCTGCTTCCCATGCGTTTGAGAAATGTAGTGTTGCATGCATTTCTGTGCATTGCGCTGTGAAGCGCACAGCAATGCAAGTGAGTGGGTGTGCTTTTTTTGTGTGCATAGCAAAGCACTTTGGAGAGGCGTTATTTTTACTCCTAATTACAAAAAATATACATATTTTTTTAAATGGAAACAAGTCTTTGACAACTGTGACATCAATTAAGCTAAATGTATGCTCAACAAAAACACAAGCACATTTAACCACTTATCGCCACACATACCTGCCGTCAACGCCACATGTCGGGAACCTGGGCCACCCACTCTGCCATCTCTATGACGTCAGAGTTCCTGTGAGCCGGTCAGGAGCCACTTTCATTGACTCCTGACCCTGCCGATCAATGTAAGCCAATGGGAGCTGCTGAAGTTGATAGACAGGGTCAGGAGCCAATTAAATCTGCTCCTGACCGGCTCACAGGGCTCTGCAGTTATAGAGACGGCGGCGAGATCATCAGGAGCGACAAAAGCGTCGACTTTTGACACTGCAGGGTTGCGTCACTGTATTGAAATTTACGCCCTGGCAGCCAGATAGCCATCAAAACAGGCCGTAGATTTCAATTATCAAGGTCCTTAAGTAGTTAAAATGTCACTTAAGGCTAGTAAAAAAAAAAGTTTTACTCACCTGGGGTTTCCACCAGCCCCCTGCAGCCGCCCGGTGCCCATGCAGTCTCGCTCGGATCCTCCTGTCCCCGCAGACAGCTACTTCCGGTTTCTGTGACAGGCGCCGACAGGCCTGGGAACGCGAGTGATTGTTCGCATTCCTGGCCGCAATAGCGCCCTCTATAACTGCTATTGTGGCCAGGAACGTGAAGAATCACTCGCATTCCCAGGCCTGTCGCCGAAAACGGAAGTACCTGTCGGCAGTGACAGGAGGATCCGAGCGAGACTGGGTGGGCACCGGACAGCTGCAGGGAGCTGGTGGAAACCCCAGGTGAGTAAAACTCATTTCTTTTTCTAGCCCTAAGTGTCCCTTTAAGCGCATGGGTCTGCTTAGAAAAAGTGCATCAGGGGCTTGATGAGTTATCATTAACGAAAGTAGTAGGGGGGAGCTTAGCAGTAGAGGAGACGCGAACTACACGTGGAAATTGTATGATATGCACATTATAGGAGAGACATAAGTGCACTACTTTTTATTCTTTTAAATGGAATAAACGGTATTAGCCTATGTGAGTGTCCTTCTGAGTTTGAAGGTTATTTGGAACCTGCAGAGGATTGGTGACAACAAAACGCATTTGCTGGTCTGTGCTGGGCCAGCCAGACAATCTGACATCACGCTGCTGCAGAGGAAAGGAGCTTGCTGGCTGGGCCAAATGCGCATTTGCTGGTCTGTGCTGGGCATGCCAGACAATCTGATATCACACTGCCGCGGAGGAAAGGAGCTTGCTGGCTGGGCCGAATGCGCAATTGCTGATCTATATATGATTAGCCTGGAATGAGCACAATTTATTTATCTGGTTGGAGGATTGTGCAAATAAAGAGAACTGCTGCAGCTGATTGCTATTGAAGGAATATATATATTTTATGGCACTAATATATGTGAGACTATAAGTTGTGGAATATCTAAACACATTATTGTTGAGCGCTGGACCAATTATCAGTCATTGTTATGAATTGATCAAGGGCCAGTACGCTAAAAAAAAAAAATGCATTTTAACTGTTGTACCATAGCAGTGCACTGTGAATAAAACGTTTCAGTTAAAACGCATATTGTTTGACCTGACCAACAGGAAAACATGGACATTACCTTCACTGGTCTAAAAACAAGGAACACCAAGAGCCCCAATAGTGTAATATGTACTGGTAAATGGTTATTAAATAGAGTAAATATTAATACTCACAAACCAGGGTTACCATTAGGCAACCACTGTAAAGGCAGGTGGGGAGATTTTCCTGACCCCACTCAGGAATAACAAGTTGCTCTCTGTAGATGAGAAAAAGGGGTTCAACCCTCCACCCAGGGTGGACTCAATATTATGCAGGAGAACAGAGGCGCCAAGAGGATAAAAGGAAGCTATATGAGCTTAAAAACCAAATTCTTGGTAAATAGAGGAGGTAGTGGTGGAATTACCTCCTCCAAGTAGACACACAACGACTGTAACAAAGACAGTCAATATATTTTATTTATGAACTCCAAATATGCAACGCATTTCGCAGGTTTGATCCCGCTTCATCAGGCAATAACAACGGAGCAATAGCATATGTGGTCAGTAGAGGTGCCTGGCTCTTCTACTGACCACATATGCTATTGCTCCGTTGTTATTGCCTGATGACGCGGGATCAAAGCAGCAAAACGTGTTGCATATTTGGAGTTCATAAATAAAATATATTGACTGTCTTTACTACAGTCGTTGGGTGTCTACTTGGAGGAGGTAAGTCCACCACTACCTCCTCTATTTACCAAGAATTTGTTTTTTAAGCTCATTTAGCTTCCTTTTATCCTCTTGGCGCCTCTGTTCTCCTACATAACCTTCACTGGTCTGCACATCAGTTGTCTGTTCAGTTATAACTGACAGCAACTGATTCAGCGTGAAAGGACTCGGCTCCTTACACTGCATCTGTTGCTGTCACCTATAACCAGTGATGCTCACCGGATTTTCGTTATTTTTAGGAAAGAAGTGTAGGAAAGAAGAAACGGCGGCTGCCGTATAGTGTTAAGATTTATTAAAATATATAGCAACGCGTTTCAGGAGACCAAGTCCTCCTTTCATCAGGCAAAGACCTTTTGCCTGATGAAAGGAGGACTTGGTCTCCTGAAACGCGTTACACTATACGGCAGCCGCCGTTTCTTCTTTCCTACACGCATTGCTGCATTACAAACAGACTACCACTCCAACTGCCCGTGAACTGCCTGTGCAAGACTCATGGAGCAGCGTGGAGCTTTGCTTTTAGATCCCTCAATCCTGGAGCTGATGCTTTGAAATCCACCACAATCTGTTTGTGCAACCGCATATAGCGGACTCGCACACAGACAGGATGTACAACTTCAGAGCCGCTCGTTGCCTGCCAACAACCATCCGAGTGAAGGAAGAATCCAGCTGCCTTTGTGCCTGATCCCTGGCTAGAGGGATAAAAGCCTACACGCTGGCTACTCCTGTACAGGCTCGCCAGCAACTTCTAGAGGTGAGATTATTCTGAATTCACCCAATCTACTGCTGTACTGTTCCCCTGAGTGCGCTCTGTCTCTTCTTGTCTCAAACACAGCTGCATTCCAAAGAGCTTGTGCAAATTTGGACAGAGGCGCCAGGCAGGTTAAAATGATCTAAAAACAACTAAAAAGGAGGAGTACAGGTGGACTTACCTCCTGAAATGATGGACAACCGAGATTGTTCAAATCGGAAATAACAATTTATTTTGGCACTCCGCAACGCGTTTCGCAGGTATAACCCGCTTCATCAGGCAAGGAGTGCAAGCTCAAAAAGGTCCAATAGTGGCAATGCGCCTCTGAGGCCAAAATAAATTGTTATTTGCGATTTGAACAATCTCGATTGTCCATCATTTCAGGAGGTAAGTCCACCTGTACTCCTCCTTTTTAGTTGTTTTTAGATCATTTTAACCTGCCTGGCGCCTCTGTCCAAATTTGCACAGTATATAGTCCACCTTGGGTGGAGGGGACTGTCCCCTTCTTTCTATCTACAGAGAGCGACTTCTTAAACCTGAGTGGGGTAAGGTTCTTATGCTCCCCACCTGCATTTCAAGTGGTTGCCTATGTGGCAACCCGTGTTTGTGAGTATATCCACATCTGTTAATTATTTCGCCAACAATTGTTAGACTTACTGCACTATATTGGGCTCTCGGTTTTCCTTTTTGTTTCAAGTGCATTCCAAAGAGCTTGCATGCGTCCTATTGGACGCGCTGCAAGCCTCAACTGGCACACTTCCTCCTTCAAGCCCCCTTTCTGCGATGCATGCAAGCTCTTTGGAATGCAGTGCGGACGGGGGGATTATGGGTAAATAACCCCTTGTATCCCCACCACACACCTGTGCGTATAACTGAAAGGACAATTGATGTGCAAAGTTATGTCCAGGTTTCCCTATGGTCTTTTCAGACTGTACGCTGAAAAACTGAAGCCTTTTCACTATTAGGCCCTATAGGCACGTGCATATAAACGGGTGGTTTGTGAGGGGCGGGTCACTAGCCTCCTACAAGGACACCCTTGTCTTCCTCGCTCTGCAGGGTATAAGAGAGCAGAGCGCCATTAGTACACAGAGAAGCAAAGGCTGGAGAGGCGCAGCACTGTGGGGTGCGTTCCTCTCCGCTCTGCCCGCGCATCCGGCTTCCTAAAATGATGGCCCCAGCCGCCGGCATGCCTCTCCGCTCTGCCCGCTCACCTGGCTTCCTAAAATGATGGTCCCAGCCACCGGCATGCCTCTCTGCTCTGCCCCTATTGTCACCCGACACCAGCGCCGGCGCCCTCCATGTCGCACGTTGTATGCCGCGCTGCTCATCAATGAAATTACAGACGTGGGCCACATGTGGTTTTAGCATTGCTAGGCAACGCTGCAGGAAGCTGGCGCCCCATTGGAGAGAGAACCCGGCTTCCTGCTGAAAGGAAGAACTCTGAGGATGGTGTTGAGTGGACTCAGCGTGAGAGGATGGGCCGGTGTAATGTCAGCTATTGCAGCCCCGCACGTTGTGCAGCCCCGCATGCGCAGTAGGAGCCTGCGTCCCATTAAATTGTGCAGCCACATAAAACGTGCTAAATATCTCCGCTTCCGCACCACGTACACCCCCCAAATTTTTAGGGGAGGGAGGGGGCCCCCAGATCTAGCTCTGTGCCGAATTGCAGCCCCCGAGCCCCGCTGGTTCCCGAGACTGATTGCAGCAAACCTATCTCGGGAACTAGCGGGGCTAGGGGGCTGCAATTCGACACAGAGCTAGATCTGGGGGTCCCCTCCCTCCCCTGAAAATTTGGGGGGTGTACGTGGTGCGGAAGCAGAGATATTTCAGGTAATTAATGTCTAACTTCCCACTGAGCATGCGCGATACTCAGTGAGGAAGGCTGCTTCCGGGCTGCAATATCTGACATTACACCGGCTCTCTGGACGTGCAGGCAACGAGTTAGCAAGTACCTGCAAAAATGTTTTGTAGAGACATTTGGTGTGTGTGTGTGATTAAACATGCAGCTGCAGCATCTGTGTGCGTGTGTGTGCACGCCTAGTGTGGGTCTCCCCCAATCCTGTGTTTGTTTAGTGTGAGTCTACCTCTCATTGTGGTGTGTGTGTGTGTGTGTGCCTCCCGCCTCACCACGTGTGTGCATGCATGATTAGTGTGAGTCTCTAAGACTGAGGTGACTGAGACCAAGCCGCTACGGTAATACTGTGTATGGAGTCCCGGGAAGACCAGCATTTGGAGGGAAGAGGTCACTGGCAATATTCCCCCACCCCCTGCAGATACAGCTGCACCCCTGGCCAGTCCCTGATCTACCAGCAAAGAACCGTTCTGCACGATCAGTAATGTCAGTTGATTTCTACTAGATATTAAAATTACGATTGCGCAGCATGTTGTGTAAAGTGTACCCAAGGCAGTATTTAATAAAAATGAAATACTTACCTAAGAAGAGGGAAGCCTTTTGATCCAGTGGAGGCTTCCCAAGTCATCCTGGCCCTCATTGTTGCTACACACGGATCTCTGGAACATACCTGACAAGAGCATGTCTGATATGTTACACAGCCACACTCCTCTTCATGCTTGCACAAGTAAACTCACACCTGAGCAGTAAACCAGAGTCCCTTG
This sequence comes from Hyperolius riggenbachi, assembly GCF_040937935.1. Taxonomy (NCBI): domain Eukaryota; kingdom Metazoa; phylum Chordata; class Amphibia; order Anura; family Hyperoliidae; genus Hyperolius; species Hyperolius riggenbachi. The sequence goes on along the minus strand of NC_090657.1, from coordinate 40,990,676 downwards.
CCCAAGGGGTGTGGCCTATGCTAAGGGGTGGAGCTTAGGATGCCACACCTTATGTGCCTATAGGCTCCTGAGCTGTAAATCTGGCCCTGCTTTTCATAATGCACTGCAATGGAAAAACTGATAAATTAAAACACATGTTTTTCAGCGTACTGTGCAGGGGCGTAACTAGAAATCACTGCCCCCCCCACCTCCAACCCCCCCCCCCAAAAAAAAACAACTTATAGTATAGGTGCCCTCCAGTATAGCAGGTATAAGTGTCCCCAGTATAGGTTAGTCAGCTATAGGTTCCCCCGTATAGGTTAGTCAGCATCAGGTGCCCCCCCAGGTAGCAAGCTATAAGTGCCCCTGTAAAAGGTAGCTAGCTATTGGTGCCCCTGAATAGGTATCCAGCTATAGGTGCCCCAAGTATAGGTTAGCCAGCTATAGGTGACCCCAGTAGCCAGGCATAGCTGCCCCCAGTGTAGGTTAACCAGCTATAAGTACCCCCAGTATAGGTTAGCCAGTTATAGGTGCCCCAGGGGTGAGCAGCAGGCACAGAGCGGTGGGGAGAAGGGCCCGACTCCTCCACCTCAGGCTCCCCCTTCAGCACTCCCCCCTCTAGCAATGACAGCAACGGCAGCTGGAAGGGAATGCGGACTCACCTCTTCCGCGTTCCATGCAACGTCCGCTCTTCTTTGCAGTGCTTCATTCTACTTCCTGATTACCTTAAACATTTGAGTGGGGTTCTGCAGAGAAGATCGGATGTCACATGGAACGCGGAAGACAAGGGCTTAGCAATAGGGGGAGCAGAGGTTGCGACTGCATCAGGGCCTTTGGGCCAGAGGGGTCCCGACGGGCCTCCCCTTAACTCCAGTATTAGCTTTCTATTGGTCCTGTGCTCATAATAATCACTTCTATAGATGCTTTGACTAGTGGTAATCATGAACAAACTGCTTCCCATCCCCTTCTTGCACCTCTGATGCAAAACTTGCATCAGGGCCCACAGTTACTTAGCTACGCCACTGGCGGGAGAGGTAAGTCCACGTTCCTTGCCTGCTGCTGTCATTGCTGCAGGGACGAGCGCTGTAGGGGAACCCGAAGTGAGGGAAGGGGAGTCAGGGCCCCCTCCCCACCACTGCTTCCCTTTTCTGCGATGTGCCCCCTCCAGCACCTAAAAACAGCCTTGGCAGATCCCCAGAGCCTGGGGGGTCCAGGAGGGGGTGGTGCTAGCTGATTGGCTGCCATGTGTCTGCTGACTGTGAGGTAAGGGGTCAAAGTTTAGCTCAATGCTAATGTATAGGGGGCGAATCGAACACACCAAATGTTCGCCGCAAATGCGAACAGCGGATGTTCACAGAATACTGCTCGCCGGCGAACAGTTCGGGCCATCTCTAGTGATGATAGCTGGGTGCTCAGGTGGCACAGCTGCCATTCAAAATGACAAGCATAGGCCTGATATTGGCCTGGTACAAGTGATGGTATAAATACAATCAATATGGTATTAATATTTTTATTTTAGAGAAGCACATGATTTGTGTGGGTTTCTTTAGTTTGTCAGATGTTAAGGGTTGATTACTCATGACATATGGCAGGGTTTCTCGAACCTGTCCTTATGACTCTCCAACAGTGCATGTTTTTTTCAGGCAATCTCACCTATGCACAGGTGGGGTAATTAGTGTCTCGGCAAGGTGGATTCCACCTAGCTGAGAGACACCAATTACCCCTCCTGTACATACATGTGGTTGCCTGCAAAACAGGCACTGTTGGGGAGTAATATGGACAGGGTTAAGAAACACTGCTATATATGGACTGTTTTATCTAGTGAATATTAGTAAAACAGTGCCACCTTCTGGCAGCAGTAGGATACAACATAAATGAAAGTGTAGCCATGTATATGATAGTGTATATATAAGTGAATATACACCTCTCAAAACTGTCATGGGAAGGGTTTATTGTATGGTTTCAGTTAGAGGTTTATGGCCTGGTAATTTGTATATCCTTTACAAACTTACTAAGAGAAACAACATTATCAAAACTATTTTTTTTTATTGGTGCCCACACAACTATTTGATACAGGTTATGTTCTTGTTTACTAGGTAGGAGTAGAGAGACAAAAATGTGACTTGCTTGGAATGCCAAAATGGCCAGAAACGGCCCTGAATGCCTGATGCGCATTTCACATTTCGCCATCTGCTTACATGCCAAATCTTGCTGCGTCAATAAAAACAGGTCAAGTTTACCAGGAGACACAGACACGTGAAGCTGAAATTTTTTTTTTAATTCATTCATTTTTCATCGATCTACATTTATTTATGTTTTATCATATCAAACCTCTAACTGGTTCATAAGGTTCTGTAGCAGGGGACCTTATCTGAGGTGTCATTCTGTTATGATCTCAGCATGGCAAAATGTAAAACTTTACTGGACTTATCTATAGAATGTGTACACCTTCCTGCTTATTGCCTTGCAATCTTTACCATAGTACAAATGTCACTGCAACATTTTCTTTCAACCAATCAGAGCTTTGCAAACCCTCTTATTGCCAGACCATCCCCAGTTTTATTGTACGTGTAACGTTAGCAAGGTGAAACCTACAGGACATATTTTCCATTCATTGCTGTACCTTGACAGTGACACAGATTATAATTTCTTCTTCCGGCTCCCAAGGATGGCTTCTGCAGACTCGAGTAATGAACTTAACTGTGCCCTGTGTCTGAAGGCTTGTATGGACCCTGTAACACTGAGATGTGGCCACAACTTCTGCCGGATCTGTATTGATAATATTCTGGATGCACAGGACGGGTCTGAAGTTTATTCTTGCCTTGAGTGTGGAGAAGAATTTCAGGAACTCCAGGATTCCATAAAGCACACAATGCCCCCAAGCGTGCCTGAGAGTGATCTGTCTACAGACTCTGATCAAGATGACGCTGGATTTTGTACTTATTGCATTCACTCCCCTGTACCTGCTGTTAAGCTGTGCTTGCTCTGTGAATCCTTTCTCTGTGAAGAACACTTAAAAGTCCACAGGAAATCATCAGAACACATCCTTACTGATCCCATTGCTTCCATGAAGAACATAAAGTGCCCCATCCACAATGAAATGTTGAGGTACGTCTGTTCTGAAGACTCTGCTTGCATCTGTGTGTCGTGTTTTGCCTTCGGAGAGCACAGAGGACATCAGGTTGCTTCGCTGATCAACGCGTTGGAGTTCAAAAAAGCTAAATTGAGAAATGTGCTGAGGTTATTGACTTCAAAGTCAGAAATGACTGCCGGAACAATTCAGGTTCTTCATGAGCGCAGGGGAGATGTACCAGAAAAATTTGTGGGTGTAACAGAGAGGGTCACTTCCCTGTTTAGAGACATCAGAGGACAGCTGGATGACCTGGAGAAGACAGCACTCAATGAGATTGCCAGACAGCAAGAGCAGATTTTAAGATCACTCTCTCTTATGATCAAACAATTGGAAACAAAGAAGGATGAACTGTCCTGGAAGATATGCCACATTGAGGAACTGTGCAAAATGACCGATCCACTGACCGTCTTACAAGATGAACAAACAGACAGAGAGGATTTTAGCGATACTGACGGTATTGATGATGCACATTCAATGGTGGAAGATAATACATTTCCAGATGTTGGAGATTTGGATGAAGGTCTCATCTCTAGTACTTTAAATACTGGTATTCAAGACATTGTAACCAATGTTAAGAAAATATTCCATATTTATGATGATTCCAGGTTAACGCTTGATGTAAGCACTGCTGGTTCTAAAATAATCGTATCTGATGACCTTAAAACAGCAACGTGGTCTTCATCCAACCAGAACCGACCAGAGACATCAGATAGATTCCAGTATAATCAGGTTTTGAGCATGCAAGGTTTTTCATCAGGGCAACATTATTGGGAAGTGGAGACAAGTGAATCAGGAAATTGGAGATTAGGGGTGGTGTACCCCAGCATAGATCGGAGGGGTCATCATTCCGTCATTGGGGACAATGATAAATCTTGGTGTTTACGAAAATGTAACAATCACTGTTCAGTGATACATAACAGCAAAGACATTATTTTATCTGACAAATTTAATTCTCAGAGGTTTAGAATAGGTTTGGATTGCAAGACAGGCTGTCTGTCGTTTTATGAGCTGTGTGAGCCAGTCAGACACTTACATACCTTCACTGCCACCTTCTCTGAGCCCCTTCATGCTGCATTCTTACTAAGCAATGCCTGGGTAAGAATCAGAAGCTAGGACAGGTCTTCATTATTTGATTTTCTCCATTACGTTTAACCCCCCTGGCGGTATGAAAAATTCCGCCAGGGGGCAGCGCAGCAGTTTTTTTTTTTTTAATCATGTAGCGAGCCCAGGGCTCGCTACATGATAGCCGCTGCTCAGCGGCATCCCCCCGCCCGCTTCAATCGCCTTCGGCGGGCTGGGATGACGTCACCGACGTCATTGGGAGTCCCGAACCACCTCTCGGCGCTGCCTGGCACTGATTGGCCAGGCAGCGCACGGGGTCTGGGGGGGGGGCGCGCGCCGCATCAGATAGCGGCGATCGGGCGGGGGCCGGCGGCGATCAGAGTGCTGGCGCAGCTAGCAAAGTGCTAGCTTCGTCCAGCAAAAAAAAAATTATGAAAATCGGCCCAGCAGAGCCTGAGCGGCACCCTCCGGCGGCTTACCCCGTGTCCAGCACGGGGTTACCGCTAAGGAGGTTAAAGGACAACTGAAGTGAAAGGGCTATGGAGGCTGCCATATTTATTTCCTTTTAAAGAGGAGCTGTTAGGTATAAGGTCTCAGAGAAAATAAACACATATATCAGTAGCTAAAGATTGGCTGTACTTACATTACATATGCATTTCACTGTCCACGTTTGGATTTCACAGAATTTGTATATAGTATATGCAGAGATAGATGCTCCTGACAGCTCATGGCAGGCTCCATGTTTTTCTGTCAAATGTGTCGTCATGTCCTGCCTGCTTCCTGATCACAGATAAGCTCCTACTAAATAACACAGTGTGCAGTGAATATTAATGAGCCATGTGGCTAGGAACAATAGCTGACTCCTGCAGTGTACTCTGCCCAAGATTTATCAGTGCTACGCGATTACAAGCTGCTGTAACGTCTCATTAGCAGCCGAGGGGAGAGCCCCAGAATGCTTTGCAGTATGGTATGCGGCTTGCGTCTTCTTAAGAATAACAGACTTGCTGATAAGCACACATCAAAGGTAACTGAGATTTTTATCTTCACTAATTGCTTTTGGGCTTCCTTCTAAACTGTTTAACACAGGAGAATAGAGGTTTAAATTAGCTTCTGCAGCCTGACAGTTACTCTTTAAGCAATACCAGTTTTCTGGTTGTCCTGCTGATCCTCTGCGTCTGATACTTTCAGCCATAGACCCTGAACAAGCATGCAGCAGGATCAGGAATTTCTGACATTATTGTCAGATCTGACTGGATTAGCTGCATGCTTGTTTCTGTTGTTATTCAGACACTACTGTAGCCAAACAGATCAGAAGGGCTTCCAAGCAATTGGTATTGTTTAAAAGGAAATAAATACGGCAGCCTCCATATTCTTCTCACTACAGCTGTCCTTTAAAGAGCATCTCTGAGTAAAATATAAAGAAAGACGTGTATGAGGGTATATGTATGTGCATAAGGCTAAATTAAAGAGGTACCTTGGTGACATTTAGTACAATGTAGTAAATTATTCAGGATACACACTTTATCATCCTGGCTTCATCATCAGAAAGGCTTCCTATATCTATATATTGCTATATGGTGGTATTTAAAGTCCTGCCCTCCCAGTGGCGTCACAGCCTAGGCTGTTAAGATTGTGGAATTCTCTTCCCAGAGCATTCTGGGAGACCAGATATTATTTACACTGGATTTGAAACTCTCAGTACATAAACATTCCTTCATAGATGCATATGACAGCACTAAAGAAGATGTCATTTCAGAATGTAAATCAAGGTGAGGAAAGGTTTAACAATGGGCAAACTGACTAAATAACGTATAAAGTACATTGTAATACATTAGAAATGATACCTTGCTCATATGTTATCTCTTGTATTGACCTGCAGAGGTTATTGAAAAGTCAATATTGCTACCCTTTGTGTACTTTGGATAAAGAGAGTTAAGGTGCCCACTGATGATACAATCTTGACTGTACAATCTTACCACTGTTATGTATAATTAAGAATACATCAGTAAGTACACACACACACACACACACACACACACACACACGCAATTGAAAGCCAGGATCGTAACGGAAACTGCAAAGATGGACTCAGGAAATCCCAGTGTACAAATCGGACAGCACAGATCCGCTTTCAGGCTGGTTTACACTAGTGGTTTTGAGGGATAGATTAGGGGATTAACTCTAATAGATTAGATTAGCCCTCTCATCCTCTTACAAATAAATGGGCACCAAGTTTACTAGCACCAAAACAATACAGACCCCACTATCATCCCTGGCATTAACCTGAAGTAGGAGATGTAATGGATTGCGGAGATACCGCCGCGCGGTCTGGCAGCGGGGTGGCTGTCTCCGCGTTCAGACCAGCGGTTATCGCATAGCAGCATGCGTCTGGTTTGTCTGATCCTTCTAGGGCACACAGATGGAGAGCTACGCGCGCGTGCGCTGGGAGGCAGGACCTTTATGCCAGTAGGAGAGGGATCAGCTGATCAGGACGATCAGCTGATCCCAGCGCAGTGGGTGATTGGCTGAGCGGTGCTGGGCAGCGCTGAGGAACGCTGCACTATATATAGATCTTGCTGGTCAGTCTCAGGTTGTCTGCCGTTGCGAATACTTATGTGTGAGCACTCAGACCTCAGTCAGATCCCACAGTGTGTTAGAACCAGGAGGACCTGGGAATTCACACTTAGCCAGATTACTATTGTGTTATATCTTAGACCAGTTCCGGGGTGTCTGGTGACTGTGGGGGCCATTTTAGTACAGTGAACTCATTGTCATGTTCAAGAAACCAATTTGAAATGATTCGAACTTTGTGACATTATCTTGCTGGAAGTACCGTAGCCATCAGAGGATGGTGGTCATGAAGGGATGTACATGGTCAGAAACAATGCTCAGGTAGCCCGTGGCATTTAAACTATGCCCAATTGGCACTAAGGGACCAAGTGCCAAGAAAACAACCCCCACACCATTACACCACCACCACCAGCCTGCACAGTTATAACAAGGCATGATGGATCCATGTTCTCATTCTGTTTACGACAAATTCTGACTCTACCATTTGAATGTCTCAACAGAAATCGAGACTCATTAGACCAGGAAACATTTTTTAGTCTTCAACCGTCCAATTTTGGTGAGCTCGTGGAAATAGTAGCCTCTTTTTCCTAGTGGTACCCGGTGGGGTCTTCTGCTGTTGTAGCCCATCCGCCTCAATGTTGTGCTTGTTGTGGCTTCACAAATGCTTTGCTGCATACCTCGGTTGTAACGAGTGGTTATTTCAGTCAACGTTGCTCTTCTATCAGCTTGAATCAGTCGGCCCATTTTCCTCTGACCTCTAGCATCAACAAGGCATTTTCGCCCACAGGACTGCCGCATACTGTATGTTTTTCCCTTTTCACACCATTCTTTGTAAACCCCAGAAATGGTTGTGCGTGAAAATCCCAGTAACTGAGCAGATTGTGAAATACTCAGGCCGGCCCGTCAGGCACCAACAACCATGCCACGCTCAAAATTGCTTAAAGAGAACCCGAGGTGGGATTTAATTATGCTAGTGGGGCACAGAGGCTGGTTGTGCACACTAACACCAGCCTCTGTTGCCCCATGGTGTGCCTCCAGGAACCCCCTGCGAGCCGCTATACCCCCCGCAGTGCTGGCGACACGCAGCGTGTCGCCAGCACAATGTTTACCTTCTCCTGTCTGTTAGCGCCGCTCCCCCGCCTCCTCCGTTTCGCCGCTACCCGCCCGCGTCACTTCCTTCCAATCAGCGGGAGGGAAGGGACGCGGGCGGGTAGCGTCGATACGGAGGAGGCGGGGGAGCGGCGCTAACAGATAGGAGAAGGTAAACATTTTGCTGGCGACACGCTGTGTGTCGCCAGCACTGCGGGGGTATAGCGGCTCGCAGGGGGGTCCTGGAGGCACACCATGGGGCAACAGAGGCTGGTGTTCGTGTGCACAACCAGCCTCTGTGCCCCACTAAAATAAGTAAATCCCACCTCGGGTTCTCTTTAAATCACCTTTCTTTCCCATTCTGACATTCAGTTTGGCATTCAGGAGATTGTCTTAACCAGGACCACACCCCTAAATGCATTGAAGCAACTGCCATGTGATTGGTTGATTAGATAATTGCATTAATGAGAAACTGAAAAGGTGTTCCTAATAACCCTTTAGGTGAGTCTATGTTGCGAGAGCCTGTGTCAGATCAGATTACAGTAAAGACCACAATACAGGTGAGTGGAATAGTTGTCCTTCAGCTGTGTGCAGCACTTCTGTGACGAACATTACGGAAAGTCGTGTGCGTAATCGCCAATGATTTTCGTATGGTCCTGCACAATGACTGTCAGTCCTGGGTAGAATAAAACACAAATATCTTTCCTTTGCTCTCTTCCACTGAAAGCAAAAATCCCCTCACGCACATCCTGTGTCAGGTCCGCAAGGAGTTTCATGCCTGGCTGACCCCCTGCCGAGGGCCATTTCCTGCTTCAGCCTTCCCCCAAAAGAAAACCAGCTCGAACCAGTAAGATAAGAAGATTCCCTCCAAACTCATAAGACACGAACAAAGAGAAATTTTATGTATTCATAATTCAAAATGGGTTTGGCACAGAAAGACAACAAACATTTCCTGATACCTAGAAATCAGTTCTATCATTCACATGAATTGCAATTTTCTAGCTGTCAGGGTTCCGTAAGAAAACCACTTTATCCGGCCTGCGTAGAGCGCATGCGATAGAATAGGCACGAGTAGCCTCGTTTGATACAGGGTCGCAGGCCGCTTATGAATATAGCCTCGGATTTGTAATGCGCCAATCTGGGGCAGAGTCACACAGATTATTAATAATTGGTACATTTCTTGCTCTGAGTCTGTGGGCGGCAACCTGCCGATTAGGAGGTAACCCCGCCTGAAACACACCTACTTTCCAGGTAGTGACAGCCCAAAACTCAGGTCAGTCAAAAGTGGTTGCAAGGGACCCCTCCCTCAGTTCTCCAAATTTCATCGACCAGGGAAGTCCAAGCATGCGTTCCACGGAGAACCGCCGCATGCTGTGATTCAAAGACTCTTAACCTGAAGGCCTACTTTTAAACTGGACTCTTTTTCTTCATTCTTCGAATGGACTGCTCAGCATAACTAAGAACCTTCTGATTTTATTCCCTTTTATTTTTAAGCTTTGTGTGTATATGTTAACTGGTGTATATAACTGTATGTAATGCATTTTTGTTATTAAACGGTTTAAAAATCGTTTAGAGGTTATGACCTGTTGCTGAACATACACAATCGTACCTATTCTCCTGAACTCGCTACCCTGTGTTTAATAGTAGTATACATTTATAACCCGTATGAGAGAACCCGGCCCAGATATAACGATCTGACCCAGGTTCCTGCATACTGCTAAGGGTTAATAGAGCGTTCTCGAAATCCTAGTAATTACAGTAGCGGGCTGTGTAACTCGCTTGGTGGCAGATGTTTGAATTGTATGCGTGTGGTGAATCCGTTGGTGTCCGAACGCTCCCTCCATTAGTCAGTTCATCAACTGCGAAGTCGGGTTTATGCTTCGTGATGGACAAAATGACAGTGTGAGAGGATTTCTGACTCTGATCGACTGACCCACCCGCAGACCGGCCTAGCGGTCTGTGACATCTTCCACTGTTTTTTTTTTTAAAAAGTTCCCAACTACAGGTGCATGTACGACATGCTGCAGTTGAAACCTCTAGCAATGCTTACTATTACTATGATCTGATATGACACAGGAGACAACTGCACATTTTTTGCAGGTTTGCAGAGCTACTAGGAAGGCCCAATTCTGTCTCCTGCACCAAATGCTTGGTAGACACAGGTGCACTTCCCATGATCACTAATTCATACCTTCCAAGAGTAGCTTTTTTTCCCCCAACAAAAGTAGAATTTCCTTTTAAAGCACACCTGCACTGAGGGGGAATATGGAGGCTGCCATATTTAAGTGACTTAACTTGAAGGGGGGGGGGGGAGAGAAGTTACACTTACCCCAGCCTTCTTACTGGCCCCCTGCAGAGGTCTTGTGCCTGCATCGGGACAAACAGACCCTCTGGTCCCCCGCAGCGAGCTAGTTTCTGGCCAGTTGCCGAAAACAAAACTGGCTTGCTGCAGGGGATCAGACGTCTTCAGGGGGGCGGTGGAAGGCCCAGGTAAGTGAAACTCTTTCCCCTTTCCTTAGTTAAGGTTCGCTTTAAACAATACCTGTTGCCCGGCAGTCCTGCTGATCTTTGGCCGCAGTAGTGTCTGAATTACACACCTGAAACAAGCATGAAGCTAATCTTGTCAGACTTCAGTCAGAGCACCTGATCTGCATGCTTGTTCAAGGTCTATGGTTAAAAGTATTAGATGCAGAGGATCAGCAGGACAGCCAATTTGCATTGAGCAAAAGGATATAAATACGGCAGCCTCTATATCCCTATAAGTTTAGGTGCACTTTAAGTGTAAGGATTATATTTGTGTGAAGTTACTGTTAGGTTTAGGTGTATCATCAGTGTGCACTGTTTGGCTCTTAGCACTGAGGCTTAGTTCCCCTTTGAACTGGAGAAAAACAGCCTGTTTGGAGCGGACCAGCTCAGTGTCCCCTATTCAGTCTTCTCCTCACGGTTGAGTCTGGAGCGGGTGCATTTCCAGCATATGTTTCTAAGGGAAACGCATCCGCTCTCCAGTACGGATACAGCAGGTCGAGACTTTGCATTCTGTTTAATGCGCCACAGCAAACTGATCATTTTAAAATGGAAGTAGATCCTATATTTTGCATTGGATGCATTTGCTGCACTGCTAACAATGTTCCGAGCAGGTAAGTTTCCTAAGCAAGTGGGAACCAAGCCTCAGGGCCGGGCTGAGGCAGAAGAGGCTCCAGCCTCAGGGCGCAGTCTATGGGGGGGGGGGGGGGCACAAAACTCACTCAGCTCTCATTCCCCTATTGTGTTTGAAGCAGAGATACATAAAAAAAAGAGGACACAGCAGTGACTGCAAGCCAGATAACCAGGGCCGGATTTCTGCAAAGGCCCCAAAGGTCACGGCCTAGGGCGGGAAAAAAATCAGAAGGATAAAAGGGCGGCAGGACCTGAGAGAGATAAGAGGCTGCATGTCAAAATAATTTCTCCTGCTCCGAAGCCGCCCCGCTGCACACACAGTCAGAATTCCAGAGCTCCGTGTATTTTCCTTACTTCGTGGTGTGCGATGAGACAGTGCTATCTACTGAACATACAAGCAGGGCCGGGCCGAGGCATAGGCTGGAGAGGCTCCAGCCTCAGGGCGCAGTGTAGGAGGGGCGCAGAATTCATTCAGCTGTCATTCCTAATTGTGTTTGAAGCAGAAAGAAATAAGAAAAGGGGATACATAGCAGTGACTGCAAGCCAGATAACTAGAGATTAAGGTGTTGGGGAGGTTGTGGGCCCTGTGGCGCCTCTTAGTCTAATAGCAATCCATGTGTGATGGCTGGGTTGGGAGGGATGGAGGGGCGCACTTTGGTGTCTCAGCCTTGGGTGCTGGAGGACCTTGTCCCTGCTCTGCTAACATGCTTCAGTTTATTGCCAGGGGTGAGAGAAACATGGATCACAATGTAGACAATTTCTGATCCAGTAAAATTAAACATTTTAACAGAATTATTTCCACTTTACAACTCAAGCTGGGCTAAACAATGTATTGCTGGTCAGACTCTGTTAATGACTTGAGCCATTCCTTCTCCTCTCTCCCCCTGGATTGTAAATCTTAAACAGAAAGATAAGGGTTTGTTTTTCCTTAGAGAGATTTATGGCAGCCCCTTCTAAGCTAAATCTTAACCCCTTGCTGGCTCATTTTAAAGGCAGCAGTACTGTCTGCAGTAGTATGAGATAGACAACTTCTCTATAATTATAATTGCAAATGTACTGTTATTACTTTTGTATTGTTACATTCTGTTTTGTATACCAAAAGTAATAACATACACTAAAAATTAAAAATATATATATATTTGTACAGTGTTGGCAAACAGTAAAAAAAAAAAACACCTGTGAAAGAATCAGTACAATAAATACTATAAAATAAATGCAACAGATCTGTGATTACAGAAGAGCTCTGCTACTTCATGCCTGGTACACACCATGCAATTTGCCATCAGATAGATGGGTTCGAATTGATTATTTCTGACAGGTCTAATCTGATTTCTGATCATTTTTCTAATCGACTTTGTCAGGGCTGTGGAGTCGGAGTCGTGGAGTCGGAGTCGTGGAGTCGGAGTCGTGGAGTCGGGCAATTTTGGGTGCCTGGAGTCGGAGTCGGGAAAAAATGCACCGACTCCGACTCCTAATGAATTTGTAACTGTAATTAAAATAGAAAATATGATAAAATGTTCTATTTCTCAGATAATAGTCATTAAAAATAATGTATATATACAGTATATATACAGTAATAGCTGTGCTTAGTCCACAAAAATGAAATAAACCAATCAAAATTAGTTACTTGTGCTGCTTCAATAAAGCAGTCCCCGTATTTTTAAGGTCAGATATACATATCTGATTGTGACTGTATATATGATGTGTACACAGGAATCTCTTATATATACTAAATAACATCTATGCTGTGAGAATAAAGCCTGATGTGTAGCTGTGTCACTAATAGAGATGGTCAACGAGATGGAAATAATTCTGCATTGATGCTGATTTATGCAAATGTATGCACTCCCTTTGCTGATGAAATCAAATAATTTGATATGTTGTTAAAATTTGGTTTGGTGACTACAAATTAAAGGGTACCTGAGACGGATGAAAAGTAAAGTTTTATACATACCTGGGGCTTCCTCCAGCCCCCTTCAGGCTAATCAGTCCCTCGCTGTCCTTTACCACCCGGATCTTCTGCTATGAGTCGTGGTAATTCAGCCAGTCAGCGCTGTCCGGCCGCATGCCGCTCCCACAGCCAGGAACATTCTGCACCTGCGCAATAGTGCTGCACAGGTGTAGTATGCTCCTGGCGGCGGAGTGTGTGCATGCGCACTACGCCCGACTGGCTCAAGTACCTGGACTCATAGCAGAAGATCCAGGTGGTGGAGGAGGACAACGAGGAACTGATTATCCTGAAGGCGGCTGGAGGAAGCCCCAGGTCTGTATAAAACTTTAATTTCATCTGTCTCAGGTTTACTTTGTTACACAGTAGTACTATACTCTACATATGCACTCCCCACAGAGCTGCAGGGAATCCACTGAGAATGCTGTGCACATTGAACACAGAGGTGTTGTCTGTTTACAATCTCCTCATTCCCCTGCAGAGCAGTGGTGCTCAGCAGAGCTCGAATATTCGAGTAGCTCGAATATTCGAGCTCTTTTTCAGCTATTCGAGCTCGGTATTCGAGCTCCGAATAGCTGCAGCTATTCGAATGGGCTATTCGAGTAAACGCGAATAGCCCATTCACTATTCGAGCTATTCGAGCAAACGGCGCTATTCGAGCTCGGGTACCGAGCTCGAATAGCGTCATAGCCCAGATTGATGTCCTTAGAGCCAATCAGAGGGCTCCCAGGCCCTCTGACGGCAGCCAATCACAGAGGGGGACCCTGGCCAGCCCCTACCCTATAAATAGCGGCCGCCATGTTAGGTTTCTCCGTCCTTGCCTGAGACTTGCATAGAGAGAGAGTTGCTCCTTTGTGCTTTGGCTTAGCAAGAGCTCTAGTGTGGTCATTTACCTAGCGTTTTTGCTCACATACACCTCCTATACACACCTATATTGTTGTTAGTTAGATAGACATTGTATTTTAGTTAGTAGCTTTTGTGTTACATAGACAGAGACAGCTGCTGCAGGCAAGCTTACAGCTTTAGGCCTCAGGGCCTGCCTGTGTGGGCAGCTGTTCTCTCCTGTCCTCTGTTAGTATATTTCTCTCATCTATACCAGTATTTCTGCTGTCCTTTACTACTGATTGATTCTGTATTTAGTATTGTAGTTATACTGTACTAGGACACTCACTGTCACTGTTCATAGGCTAAGGCTACTAGCTCCTGCGTGTGTGCACTCACTGTCTTGTACACACACACTCTATTTCCTTCTGATTACTGATTGATTATTGTAATTAGTTGTACTTACTGTTACTACTTACTCTTACTGTACTAGGAGTCTAGGACACTCAGTCACTGTTCATAGGCTACTAGCTCCTGCGTGTGTGCACTCACTCACTGTCTGTGTACTGTAGTGTACACACACACTCTATTTCCTTCTGATTACTGATTGATTATTGTAATTACCGTATATACTCGCATATAAGCCGACCCGCATATAAGCCGACCCCCCAACTTTTCCCTGAAAAACCAGGGGAAAATGATTGACCCCCATATAAGCCGGGGGTAGGAAATGCTGGCCGCCTTATTCCCCGAGTGTGTCTTAGTATAGCTAGTAAAGTGTCCAGTATGGGTAGGTAGTGCCCCAGTATAGCTAGTATAGTGCCCAGTATAGCTAGAATAGTGCTCAGTATAGCTAGTATAGTGCTCAGTATAGCTAGTAAAGTGCCCCAGTTTAGCTAGTATACTGCCCAGTACAGCTAGTATAGTGCTTAGTATAGCTAGTAAAGTGCCCCAGTTTAGCTAGTATAGTGCTCAGTATAGCTAGTATAGTGCTCAGTATAGCTAGTATAGTGCCCCAGTTTAGCTAGTATAGTGCTCAGTATAGCTAGTATAGTGCTCAGTATAGCTAGTATAGTGCTCAGTATAGCTAGTAAAGTGCCCCAGTTTAGCTAGTATACTGCCCAGTACAGCTAGTATAGTGCTTAGTATAGCTAGTAAAGTGCCCCAGTTTAGCTAGTATAGTGCTCAGTATAGCTAGTATAGTGCTCAGTATAGCTAGTATAGTGCCCCAGTTTAGCTAGTATAGTGCTCAGTATAGCTAGTATAGTGCTCAGTATAGTGCCCCAGTTTAGCTAGTATAGTGCTCAGTATAGCTAGTATAGTGCTCAGTATAGCTAGTAAAGTGCCCCAGTATAGCTAGTATAGTGCTCAGTATAGCTAGTATAGTGCCCCAGTATAGCTAGTATAGTGCTCAGTATAGCTAGTATAGTGCCCCAGTTTAGCTAGTATAGTGCCCCAGTTTAGCTAGTATAGTGCCCCAGTTTAGCTAGTATAGTGCCTCAGTTTAGCTAGTATAGTGCCCCAGTTTAGCTAGTATAGCGCTCAGTATAGCTAGTATAGCGCCCCAGTTTAGCTAGTATAGCGCTCAGTAAAGCTAGTTACGTGCCCCAGTTTAGCCAGTCCCCGCTCCCCATGGCCGCCGCCGCTATTACCTGGCTGCATCTTCTATTTCAATCTCCGTTCTTGTAAACATTCAGAGCAGCGCGCCCGGCGCTGCTACTGTGACGAGCGGCGAGCCAGGAAAGAGCGGTTCCCATAGTAACAGGACGCTCTTTCCTGCCTCGTCACAGTAGCAGCGCCGGGCGCGCTGCTCTGAATGTTTACAATAACGGAGATTGAAATAGAAGATGCAGCCAGGTAATAGCGGCGGCGGCGGCCATGGGGGGAGCGGGGGACCCGCGGACCAGCAGAGGGGGGGACCCGCGGACCACCATGACTCGCATACAAGCCGAACCCCCAACTTTTGGCCCCCTTTTTGGGGGTCAAAAATTTGGCTTGTATGCGAGTATATACGGTAGTTGTACTTACTGTTACTACTTACTCTTACTGTACTAGGAGTCTAGGACACTCAGTCACTGTTCATAGGCTACTAGCTCCTGCGTGTGTGCACTCACTCACTGTCTGTGTACTGTAGTGTACACACACACTCTATTTCCTTCTGATTACTGATTGATTATTGTAATTAGTTGTACTTACTGTTACTACTTACTCTTACTGTACTATAGGAGTCTAGGACACTCAGTCACTGTTCATAGGCTACTAGCTCCTGCGTGTGTGCACTCACTCACTGTCTGTGTACTGTAGTGTACACACACACTCTATTTCCTTCTGATTACTGATTGATTATTGTAATTAGTTGTACTTACTGTTACTACTTACTCTTACTGTACTATAGGAGTCTAGGACACTCAGTCACTGTTCATAGGCTACTAGCTCCTGCGTGTGTGCACTCACTGTCTGTGTACTGTACACACACACTCTATTTCCTTCTGATTACTGATTGATTATTGTAATTAGTTGTACTTACTGTTACTACTTACTCTTACTGTACTATAGGAGTCTAGGACACTCAGTCACTGTTCATAGGCTAGCTCCTGCGTGTGTGTGTGCACTCACTGTCTGTGTAGTGTGTACATGCTACACACACTCTATTTCCTTCTGATTACTGATTGATTATTGTAATTTCTAGTTGTACTTCCTGACTCTTACTACTTACTTACTGTAGTAGGGACACTCACTCAGTCACTGTTCATAGGCTAGCTCCTGCGCGTGTTTGCGCGTGCGTGCACTCACTGTCTGTAGTGTACACACACTAAATTTACTTGTGATTACTACTGATTATTGTAACTGCTAGTTGTACTTCCTGACTGTTACTACTTACTTACTGTATTAGGGACACTCACTCAGTCACTGTTCATAGGCTAGCTCCTGCGCGTGTTTGCGCGTGCGTGCACTCACTGTCTGTAGTGTACACACACTCTATTTCCTTCTGATTACTGATTGATTATTGTAATTTCTAGTTGTACTTCCTGACTGTTACTGCTTACTTACTGTACTAGGGACACTCACTCAGTCACTGTTCATAGGCTAGCTCCTGCGCGTGTTTGCGCGTGCGTGCACTCACTGTCTGTAGTGTACACACACTAAATTTACTTGTGATTACTACTGATTATTGTAACTTCTAGTTGTACTTCCTGACTGTTACTACTTACTTACTGTACTAGGGACACTCACTCAGTCACTGTTCATAGGCTAGCTCCTGCGCGTGTTTGCGCGTGCGTGCACTCACTGTCTGTAGTGTACACACACTCAATTTCCTTGTGATTACTACTGATTATTGTAACTTCTAGTTGTACTTCCTGACTGTTACTACTTACTTACTGTACTAGGGACACTCACTCAGTCACCTCACCCACCAACCCACTCCATTAAAGTACCCCACTTTTAACCCGCCCTTTTAAAAAACTTTTGTCTTTACGCCCAAAACATCGAAGATGTCTGAAAGTGGCAGCCAGCGCGGTTTGGGCAAGGGGAAGGGCAGCAAGGGAATCAGGAGGAGAGGGAGCAGCATTGTGGCAGGCCGCGGCACCATGCACAGTTCCGCAGCAGCAGCGTCAGTGGCTAACATTCCTCCCATAGCCACTGGCCGTGGACGCCTTGGGCGCCGCCCAGCAGGAGCATCTGCAACTCACGCTGCAGAGACACAGCAGCAGCAGCGTGTAGCACCTGCTCCGATTTTCCTCCAGCCGGGTCGGAAACGTCCCATTGAGGAAAAGCATGCAGACACTGTGGTGCAACTCATGACGGAGGATGAGCAGCCCGCCATCAGCTCTGCATCCGAGGCCTCCACCCTCACCACCACCACCACCAACCCTGTTCGCAGCAGCCGCCCAGCAGGGTCTGGGGAGGAGGCCAGTTCACCGTCACAAGTTGGCGACCTGTCACTCAGCAGTATTTTTACCCCAGGCACCATCAGGGTATTGTCTGCTGTTGTTGGCGATTTGGAGGAGGAGATGCTGATGGGCACTTTGGGGGATGAGGGATTGGACAGCAAGACTGTGGCAACAGTCAAGCAGCCCATCCATGCATCAGGAGAGGAGTTTGGGGGGTCATCATCCCAGCAGGACATGTTTCTAGGAGGGGGAGGATGATGATGACCCGGTGACAGACAGAGACTGGGTGCCACCACCTCCAGGGGATGTTGTCCTCAGCAGCTCTGAGGAGGAGGATGCGCTTGTGGGCCTTGCAAGGAGGCGCATCATTGCAAGCATTGGCAGCAGTAGGCAGGTCCCACAGCCTGCTGGTGTCTCAGGCTCAGCAGCAGCATCTGCCAGTACCACCACCAGCCGCACCCAAGCCCCCCCCCCCCAACCACCACAGGGAGACAGGCGGCAGCAGCGCTTCCATGCCGTAGGGGGATGTTTCTGTCACCAATCTGGCGATTTTTCACCATGCCCACTGTGTACAGCAAGTACGCCACTTGCAACCACTGTCAGCGGAAGTTGAGCAGAGGTGCAGACCCCTTAAAGTTCAGCACCAGCTCGCTCATCAACCACCTTGCTGCGAAACATTTCCACCAGCATGAGGAGTTCCAGAGGCTGAAGGCATATGGTGCTGGCAGTGGCACCACACCCATCACTGCACAGCCTTCAGCTGCAGCAGCAGCAGCAACAGCAGCCACCCGCCCTCCTGCTCCTCCAGCAGCACCAGCAGGAGTGCGGAAACGCACTGCTCCTCCCCCCTCTGCAACTCCTGCTGCCGACACTGAGGCCTGTTCTGGCAGCCAGTCCTCAGTGGCCTCCTCCGCTGTGTCTGCTGATTCCCGTGCCAGCAAAAGGCCACGCCAGAGCCTTTTGAGCGAGTCCTTCCAGGGGGTGGTTAGGGCTCTGCCTCCCAGCAGCCGTCGCGTGCGGCAGCTGAACGGCTTGCTGGCACGGGCCATGTGCTCCCAACTCCTGCCGTACACGCTCGTGCAGGAGGGGAGCGACATTCGTGCGCTGCTTGCTTGCGCAGCCCCAGACTGGCAGCTCCCCAGCAGACACTTCTTTGCCCGCAAGGCCATTCCTGCACTGCACCGCTTTGTGATGGCCAATGTGGAGCGAGGGCTGGAGCACGCGGTTGGTGAAAGGGTCCACGTCACCATGGACTCCTGGAGCAGCCGCTTCGGGACAGGCCGCTACCTGTCCTTCACTGTCCACTGGGTCAGCTTGGTGGAAGGGGGTGAGGATGGGAGAGCAGCAGCGGGCACAGCAGCAGCAGCAACACAGTGGGTGGTGCCACCCCGCAGGGTCAGGGGAACTGCAGCAGGTTCCTCCGATCCTCTGCCATCCTCCGGCACACCTGGCCAAACCCCCCGCCTCAGCAGCAGCGTGAAGGCCCGCCACTGCCAAGCGCTGCTGCACTTGGTCAGCCTTGGGAAGACCAAGCTGACGGCAACCCATGTGTTGGCCAAACTCCAGGAGCAGGAGAGGATTTGGCTGACCCCCAGAGGCCTCAGAGTCGGAGAGGTGGTGGCCGACAATGGGGCCAATCTGGTTGCCGCAATAGACAGGGGAAACCTGACCCACATCCCCTGTCTTGCCCACGTGCTGAACCTGGTGGTGCAGAAGTTCTTGCGCACCTACCAGGGGATGGGCGAACTGCTGGAAACGGCAAGGAACGTTGTGCGTCACTTCCGGCGCTCGGCTGCAGCCTGTGCGAGCCTGGAAGACGTGCAAAAGGAGCTGGAGCTGCCACGCCATCGGCTGATCCTTGACGTTCCGACTCGCTGGAACTCCACCCTGGCGATGTTGGAGCGTCTGGTTGAACAGAAGCACGCTGTCAACCAGTACCTTGCCCTGGCCACTGTTTCCGCCGCTCAGAGAAGGGACAAGACCAGCAACATCCCGTCCATCGTCCCCGATGATGACTGGAGGCACATGCAGCAGGTGTGCTTAGTGCTGGCTCCCTTTCTGCAGGCCACTAACATGGTGAGCAGGGACCATGCTATGGTCTGCGAGTGGGTGCCCCTGGTTTGTCTGCTGAACAGGGCCCTCGATGCTTTGCTGGAACAGGGAGCGGCAGCCTTGGACCAGCAGGAGCGGCAAGCAGCTGCACAGTCCACCTCTGAGGGGGAGGAGGAGGAGGACTTGGTGGAGGTCCCTGACCTTGCTGCTGATGAGGGGGAGCAGCACAGTGCAGCTGAGTTGGTGCGGGGTGGAGAGAGGATGAGGCTGACGAGGCAGAGGAGGAGGATGAGGACAGCAGCACTGCCGTCGATGTGCCAGCAGACGTGGCCCGCCTATTCCCAATGGCAGCGCACATGCTGACGTGCCTGCGCAGGGACCCCAGGGTGATCCAGATGAAGCAGAGGGAGGACATCTGGATCAGCATGATGTTGGACCCACGCCTCAAGGGGAAGTTGAGCCAGTTCCTGCCGCCTGCAGGAGGAGACCCAGCGCAACAAATAAGGAGCTTGCAGCAGGCCCTTGTTGAGCGCTTGGAGGAAGCCTTCCCCCAGCCTTCCACCCCCACTGTCCAGCAGCCAGCACAGAGGCAGCAGCAGGTGCCTGCATCCAGCAGCAAGCGCCCCACAGACCTGCTGTCTCTCAGCCATGAGCTCTACAGGACTGTAGAGGCTCCGGCAGCAGTGACTAGAGAGGAGGTGCATGCAGCAGCATCCTCCACCGGTCACAGCCAGCGCCTGACCCGCATGGTGGCTGACTACATGGGGTCCTACAGCGGGCTTGACAGCGATGCCCCTGTTGATCCCATGGAGTATTGGGTCAAGCGCCTGGAGATCTGGAGCGAGCTGGCGCAGTACGCCCTGGAAGTGCTGTCCTGCCCCCCTTCCAGCGTGCTGTCCGAGCGCTGCTTCAGTGCAGCTGGTGGTGTGGTCACCGAGAAACGCTCACGTCTGTCTCACAAGTCTGTGGACAGACTGACGTTTCTCAAGATGAACCAGGCGTGGGTGGAAGGCGAGTTCCTGGCCCCTGTTGTCGGCGAGAGGGGGACATGAACTGGCTAAGAACCATCGTTAATGTGCCTTACCACCCTTTACCACCTCCTGGCTCCTGCTCACTAAGCCAGCCTGGATCACTTTGACTATTACGTCGCCTGCAGCCACACATTTTACACCTACAGTGGGCTGCTGTGTACTGCCCTTCTGCTGTCTGTCTGTGTTTCCCACTGCCAGGGTACACAGATTTACCTTCTGCTGCCACTCTGCCACCAGCTATTACGTCAAACAATAGCTATATATCTGTGTAATTTGTTTTACAAACAAAACCAAAAAACCATTAAAAAAAAAAAGGGTTAATTTTTCTGAGGTGCCCAGGTTGAAAACTGTGTTGTCCCAGTTGTGTATTGGACACGATGTGGGCTGCACGACCGCTGTCTGGGACCTCCTGTTGTGTTCATTTACGGCCTGGTATCACCGCTAGGTACCAGGGCTATTATGTCACGCTGCCTGCCTCATTGACTGCCTGCTGCCACACACTCATCCTCCTCCTCCTGCTGCTGAATTTACCTCCTGCTGTCTGTGTGTTTCCACTGCCAGGGAGCACATACAATGGCGCTTCCAACATGCGTGCGCCACCAGCTATTTGTTACGCTCAAAAATAGCTGCATTTCTTTAAAAAAAAAAATTGAAAAGAGAAATAAGTGAAGAAGAAGACGATATAGAAGAAGATGAAGAAGATGAAGAAGATGAAGAAGAAGATGAAGAAGAAGAAGATGAAGAAGAAGATGAAGAAGAAGAAGATGAAGAAGAAGATGAAGAAGATGATGAAGAAGATGAAGAAGAAGATGAAGAAGAAGATGAAGAAGAAGATGAAGAAGAAGATGAAGAAGATGAAGAAGAAGATGAAGAAAAAGAAGATGAAGAAGAAGAAGATGATGATGAAGAAGATGAAGAAGAAGACAATATAAAAGAAGAAGAAGAAGAAGATATAGAAGAAGAAGATATAGAAGAAGAAGAAGAAGATATAGAAGATAAAGAAGAAGAAGAAGAAGAAGTATATACAGTACTGAACAAAATTCTGGACACAACTTCTCTTTTCACCTTTTTTTTTTTTTTAAAGGAACATCCCCACATAATCACTTGCTGTTGTTACTTGGAAAAAAAGATGTTTCTTGCATCATTCACCCTCAAAACAAGTGTAGGAAGCTATTTAAGGCCAATTCAAATAGTCAGCTCGAATAATGAGCTCGAATACCGACTCGAATAGTGAGCTCGAAGTCCGAGGTCGAATCGAATAGTAAAATTTATTCGACTCGAATATTCGACTGACCTCGAATAATTTACTATTCGAATTCGACCAAACTCGAATTTTGAAAAGGGGTATTTGAGCACCACTGCTGCAGAGTACCTGCACATCATTCTTACATGTACCCACACTTACATTGCCTAGGGCCTGATAGATGTTCTTTGTTCCGGTTTGTACCTTTTACAAGTACTCTTACCAAGGACTAGTTTTAGTCTAAAGGGAATAAATATAGTAGTCTACATATCCTTCTCACTTCAGTTGTCTTGTAAAATTCCTAAGCGTTGGCAGTTAAGAGACGAATTTCATGTTACATACTTTTAATCAACAAAATTGTAATATGCAAATTAGAGGAGTCGGAGTCGCGGAGTCGGAGTCGGAGGAATCCTAAACTGAGGAGTCGGAGTCGGTGGATTTTTGGACCGACTCCACAGCCCTGGACTTTGAATAAGTGATCGGAAAATCGATTCAACCCATCTATCTGGTGCGTACCAGGCATTAGGGACTCACTGCTCTGACAGGAAAAACAATCATTCATCATTTTTCAGAGAGAAAACATTCATAGGTATCCTGCAAACAAGTGATCGTTAAGGCTCATACACACATCAGACTATAGTCTTTGGAAAATGAAAGATCACAGACCAATCTTACCACCCTTCATGTAGTATGAGGGCCATACCTACACAGTCTATTCTATGGAGCTGAACTCCCCATCAGAAAAAAATCTTTGCAAGATGCTACACACAGATGCTGTACAGACACAAGAGATCAGTATCTGCAAAAGATCTGTTCCTGCCACAGATCCGTTCCTGCAAATTGCATTCATAGTCTATGAGATCTGCAGATCATCATACACACCTTGTTTAACTGACATTCGTCTGCAGATCAGACAATCATCTGCAGATCTGAAAATCCATCCTGGTGGATCTGATCTGCAGATGAATGTCAGTTAAACAAGGGGTGTATGAGATCTGCAGATATCATACACTATGAATGCATTTTGCAGGAACAGATCTTTTGCAGATACTGATCTGTTGCATGTGTACAGCATCTTTGTGTGCAGCATCTTGCAAAGATTTCTGTCTGATGGGGAGTTCAGCTCCATAGAATAGACTGTGTAGAGTATGGCTCTCATACTACATGGAAGGGGGTAAAATTGGTCTGTGATCTTTCATTTTCCTAAAGGCTCATACACACATCAGACCACAGTCTTTGGAAAATGAAAGATCACAGACCAATTTTACCCCCTTCCATGGAGTATGAGAGCCCTACTCTACACAGTCTATTCTATGGAGCTGAACTCCCCATCAGATAAAAATATTTGCAAGATGCTGAACACGTTCAAAAGATCAATATCTGCAAAAGATCCGTTCCTGCAAAATGCATTCATAGTCTATGATATCTGCAGATCCTCATACACACCTTGTTTAACAGACAATTATCTGCAGATCAGACAATCATCTGCAGATCTGAAGATCCATCCTGGTGGATCTGATCTGCAGATGAATGTTTGTTAAACAAGGTGTGTATGAGGATCTGCAGATATCATAGACTATGAATGCATTTTGCAGAAACGGATCTTTTGCAGGAACAGATCTTTTGCAGATACTGATCTGTTGCATGTGTGCAGCATCTTGCAAAGATTTCTATCTGATGGGGAGTTCAGCTCAATAGAATAGACTTTGTAGGTATGGCCCTCATACTACATGGAAGCGGTATAATTGGTCTGTGATCCTTCATTTTCCAAAGACTATGATCTGATGTGTGTATGCACCCTGAGTGTGTGTGTGTGTGTGTTTGGGGGGGGGGGGGGGGGTTGGTGGTACCGGGCCTAGGGCACTGGGAAGTAGGCCTGAAAGATAAATCGAATTTAAATCGAAATCGTGATCACCAAGATCACAATTTCAGAATCGTCAAAGCGGCGAATATCGCGATCATGTCAAATCCACATGGGGAAGTTTGAAGAAGCGCCTTCAAACTTTCCCAAAGTCCCAGTGCATGCGGCCCGCAGCGTTGGACATACCTTCCGTCCTCTATCGCCCTCTGCCAGCTCTTGTGCTTGGTAAAACTCCAGGTTCCTGTATGTCACATGACATACAGAGGAAGTATGCCGTGCATTAGAGCCTGCAGGAGGCGAAGTGGATAGACGGGAATTGCTGGACTCCTGCTGGAAGGTATGTCCAGAACTAATGCAGCTTGGGAGACAGAGGAGGCACAGAGAGAGACAGCGTGGGCGCAGAGAGAGACACAGGAGGCACGGAGGGGGCACAAAGAGACAAAGGAGCCAAGAGAGACCCAGAGGAGGCATGAAGAGGCAAAGGGGGCACAAGGAGAAGACAGGGGGACAGAGGGGGAACAAAGCTTGATTTGAAGGAAATCGTGAATCGAATCGAAATCGTAATTTCGGACAGAAATCGCTCAATTCAATTTTTTCCTAAAATCGTTCAGGCCTACTGGGAAGTCCAAATCCGGCCCTGCAGATAACTAGAGATTAAGGTGTAGGGGGCACTGGGACCCTTCTTAGCCTAATAGCAATCAGTGTGTGACGGCTGGGGTGGGAGAGATGGAGGGGTGCGCTTTAGTGTCTCAGCCTTGGGTGCTGGAAAACTTTGTCCCAGCTCTGCCAAGCCTTACACACATAGGTAGAGAAAAAGCAAGTGCTCTGAACCAAGCAGCACTTGTCCTGTATGTGGGTGAACAAGACTCCTGCCTCCTGCAAATGTACAGACCAGGCTAATGCACTTCTCAGGCCATATACACAGGTGCTGAGAACTGCATGCAATAACTAACCATACATCACGGACATCCTTCCCTGGTGAGTGCACTTACCCCACTGCCATCCTCTGTCTTCCAGGATACAATGATTGTGATTGTGCAGCTCAGTAGTGTAGCCACAGTCTCGTTCACACTAGGGTCAGTGCTGTACTTTTCTCACAGCACAGTGCGCATTGCAAGGTACAGCTTTTCCCATTGATCTTAGAGACACTGTAACACAAAAAAGTTCCCCTGGGGGGTCAGTGTTCTCCCCAGGCTCTTTCAGCTGGGTGCTCCATCCGGCTAGTTTTGATGAGCACCCGGCTGTCATTGGCTCACCTCCTCCTATACTATAAGCAGAGTTGCATAAAGAAGCACCAGTCCTGCATTTTTTCATATTGCGACACCCGGCTACTTTTTCATGCCACCCGGCTACTATTTCATGCCACCCGGCTGGAAAAAATTTCTGGGGAGAACACTGGGGGTACTCACCTCGGAAGCGGGAAGCCTCAGGGTCCCAATGAGGCTTCCCACGCCGTCCTCCGTCCTCGGGGGTCTCGCTGCAGCTCTCCAAACAGCGGCCCGACAGTCTGTTCAATATTTACCTTTCCAGGCTCCAGTGGGGGCGCTGTGGTGGCTTTCGACTCCGAAGTAGACGGAAATACCCGATCTCAGTCAGGTCCGCTCTACTGCGCAGGCGTCGGAGACTTGCACCTGCGCAGTACAGCAGACCCGACGGCGAACGGGTATTTCCACCTATTTTGCAGCCGAGAGCCGCCACAGCTCCTGCGCAGAAGCCGGAAAGGTAAATATTTACATCGGCGCTGTTCGGAGGGCTGCAGCGAGACCCTTGAGGGACGGAGGACGGTGTGGGAAGCCTCATGGGGACCCTGAGATCACGTCTATGCGCTTTTGTTACTGTCACTTTGAGAAACCTGGTGTTGCAGGCATTTCTGTGCGTTGCACTGTGAAGTGCACAGCAACGCAAGTGAATAGGTGCGCCTTTTCAGCGCATAGAAGCTTTGGAAATGCATTTTTTTACTCCTAATTTTAAAAAAATTAAAATGGGAATAAATCTTTGACAACTGCTACATCAAATAAGCAAAACATGCAGTACGGGCAGCATGATGGCGGAGTGGTTAGAGTTTTCTTCTTCGTCCCCGGTTCAAATCCCAGCCAGTTCAACATCTGCAAGAAGTTTGTATGTTCTCCCAGTGTCTGCGTGGGTTTCCTCCGGGCACTGAGATTTCCTCCCCCCGTACAGCAACGCCCTTAGTGTGAATGAGGCCTAAGGAGGTAGGGGCCCCACTGCTAGAGAGATGGGGTCCCCAAGCACTTTATTAGCATCGAGGCTCAAAACCTTCCAAGGACATCTTCAGTGTAAAAGGTGCAATCATTGGGGAGAAACCATTTGTTAATAATAACGCTATTTACCACACAAATATAGGTGATCATTACTAGCAAACTACCAATGAAAAGCTAAAAGGATGGATGAGGGAGGGTGCCTAGGCAAACCCCCCCCCGGGGCATCCCCTATAGCTATGCCACTGGTGCAGCTGTGACATTTATAACTATACAAATTCCTCTAAAATTCCAAACTAGCATTATCTGTTACCAACTGCAATGCGGATTTGTTGAGCTTTATGCGCACGCACACACACACACACACACACACACACACACACACACACACACACACACACACACACACACACACACACACACACACACACACACACACACACACACACACACACACACACACACACACACACACACACACACACACACACACACACACACACTCTCTAGATTTCCCTCGGCTGAAACCACCATTCATTATCATCTTAGCTTGAAAATCTAGCGTGAGCATGTGCTCCCCATCACTAACCAACCCCCCCCAGTGATTTAGTGGGATGGACTGGTCTTGCCTGACAGCTTTTACTCCTTCAGGCATTTCCTTTGAAGCAGAGTATGACAGGGTCCTCCTTCCCGCTCCATAGAACAGAACGCCTTGCCCTCTTAGGAGCAAAGCAACATGTCTGTACAATGCTCATTCCTCAACGGCTGCGCTGATCACTAACAATCATTTTAGGTGACAAATATTCAAGGTGAGTACTTAGGTTTAAGGTGTATGCCCTGTTTCTAAGATCACTTGTAATTCTACTCCCCTGCTCTCTGCAATTTGTACCCCAAAATTCTAAATATGTGGCATGTGGCTAGTTTGTGTAAGAAGGTCTGCAGACTGAATAATATTGTTCCAGGGGAGGCTCTGGGCACTTGTGTGGAGGCTGCTGACTGGACCAGAAGAGGCGACAGAAGCGGAGGTCTCTTCCATAGGTAGTTCGTAAACTGAAACCTCTCACAAAAAAGCGAAAATAAATAAGTAAAACACTATTTGATCCCAGATTAAATAACCAAAACCAAACACTGTTACCAAAACCAGTGGCGTAAAGGTGGCCATACATCTGTAGATTTTCGACCATCTCATCCGATAATTATTATTATTGATGAATCCGATGAAAATCAGTGTCGCCAAAAGCACGTGCGATTGACAATGCAACCAATTTCACGTTTGAAATTAGTTGCATGTATCAATTGGACATTGTGGAAAATCTCAGGCCAACATGCTCGATCAGGTGCGTGATAGTAACTGCGTGCCATAACCGCAAGACGAACATGATGGAAAGAACACCCCCTCCCTCCACGATTAATAGTTTAATACCTGTTCAATGTGTCCGGACTCCTCTTTTGGATTCGCGCATGCGTGAAGTCACATGAGGCATGCAATGCGCCAGCAACAACACGGGGCACGACCCCGAAAGAGGAGTCCAGACAGCAGCTATTGGTTGACAGTTAACGTATTAATGCAGGGGCACGGGGGGTGGGGGTACTTGTACACTAGGTGGGATATCGGCTGGGGGTACAAGGGGACATCACGAGGCCGTTTGCCGATGACCTGAAAATCAGGTGCTTTGGTTGCTGTGGGGTGGTGCAGGTACAACAGGCCATACCTGCACACATGCATTCACATCTGGCCAAGACAATTTGATTAAAGTGAACCTAAACTGATGGAAAAAATAAGTTTCACTTACTTGGGCTTTTACCTGCCCCCTGCAGCCGCCCTGTGCCCACGCCATCACTAAAGTGATCCATTCGTTCCCCACAGTGACCCTCTTCTGACCGGCCAGCAAGTGGACGGCCGTGCCGGTCCTCGATCATGGGAGCACAATCAGGAGGACCGGGGCTGCACATCGCTGCAGGGGACCGGAGGATCGTTCAGTGATGGCGCGGGCACAGGGCGGCTTGCAGAGGGCTGGTAGAAGCCCCAGGTAAGTTCGTTTTTTCAATTCAGTTTAGGCTCACTTTAAACTACAAGCAGAGAATTAGTCAGAATGGGGTGAGTCAGGGAAATAACAGATCTGGTCCTGCTTTTACTCCTACAGATGCCTCTGTGGGGGCAAACGACCCGGCGTATTCTGGCAGGAGTAGGAGTGTTGTGTTTCTGCTCTGTAAAGGTTGGATCCAAGCAGGGGCCCTGGTACAGTTGCTGTATTAGCTTTTCATTGGTGCTATTCTGGTAATGATCACCTGCTTATGTGCTTTTAGTAGCATTAACATAAGAGTAGCAGTAAGCATCGAACTGTTGCCCTCCCGTGCTTACACCTCTGTGACACTGCAGCTGTCCCTAGCATGTTACCGTGCTCCATATCAATCATTATGTACAGAGAACTCGAGTGGACAGATGTTAAATTTCATCAGGACCCATAACCCCTCAGCTGCATCCACACCTAGTGAAATAACTATGAATGGGAAGTGTATTCAAATAGTGACTAACCTACAGTCCTGCAGAGAATACAGGTGGAGACGGGGTAGAATGTTTCCACAGGCCCAGAAGTCATCACCACATTGGAGGTTTTACAAATTTACAGTAGGTTTCAAGCCTGCACCAAAGATAATAAGAAAACACCAGTCTCACTTCTTCAGGCAATAAGCAGGGGATAAACAACACAGAGGTGCTCTGCTTGCTATAACTGAATTGCTGTTGTTTATCCCCTGCTTATTGCCTGAAGAAGTGGGCTGTGCTCGCGAAACGCGTTGCATCTTTGGGGTATTTTCAATAAATGTGTATATCTATATATTTACAGTCCTTGGTGTCTGCTTTAACGGAGGCGAGTCCACCACTTCCTCCCAGCAATTTTTAAAAATGTTATGTACTTTTATCCTTCTGGCGCCTCTGTTCACCTACCAATATATTTGAGTCCACCCCAGGTGGGGGTGTGATCTACCCCCTTTCTTCCTATCTACAGAGAGCGACTTCTTAATCCTGAGTGAGGACAGGTCTAATCTCCTCACCTGCCTAATGAGTGGTTACCTAGGTGGTAACCCGTGTTTGTGAGTATTACCATCTCACTGTTTCATTTATCCAATCAATTTTGACATATTACACCATATTGGGCTCTCGAATTCTCTGCAACGTTTACATATTTATAAGGGTTGACTAAAAAGTCCACAGGCTGAGGTAGTAGTGATTTGGTTAGCATACAATTGAAATTTGGCAGGCATGCAATAAAAAACATATAGTATGCTACACTATATGTTTTTTATTGCATGCCTGCCAAATTTCAATTGTCTCACATGTGTGGTTTATTTTATGAATAAAAATTAAAATGTTTCATGATCCATTGTGTTTTGTGTGTTAAGCTGCGGACCTTTGGATCACACAGGATCAGTAAAAATGGGCACATGCGACTAATTGGACACCAGGAACAGAAATTACCGGTATGCGGACGCCAGAGCGGATATTTTGGCACCCGGTTAATAACGGCCACTGCAGATACCCAAATGCCAATATTTTTGTGCGCCTCTCCCCTCCACCTAACTAATGCCTAAATTTGTACTACCGCTACACTAACCCTCTTACTACGGCTACATCTAGCGCTCACCCTCCTACTACCACTACACCTAATACTAACCCTCCTACTACTGCTACAGGGACACCACAATGCATGTATGGACTGCTACAGGGACACCACAATGCATGTATGGACTGCTACAGGGAGGCCTCAATGCATGTATGGGCTGCTACAGGGACACCACAATGCATATATGGACTGCTACAGGAACACCACAATGCATATATGGACTGCTACAGGAACACCACAATGCAAGTATGGACTGCTACAGGGAGGCCTCACTGCATGTATGAACTGCAACAGGGAGGCCTCAATGCATGTATGGACTGCTACAGGGCGGACTCAATGCATGTAGGGACTGCTACAGGGACACCTCAATGCATGTATGGACTGCTACAGGAACACCACAATGCATGTATGGACTGCTACAGGAACACCTCAATGCAAGTATGGACTGCTACAGGAACACCTCAATGCAAGTATGGACTGCTACAGGAACACCTCAATGCATGTATGGACTGCTACAGGGACACCACAATGCATGTATGGACTGCTACAGGGACACCACAATGCATGTATGGACTGCTACAGGGACACCACAATGCATGTATGGACTGCTACAGGGACACCACAATGCATGTATGGACTGCTACAGGAACACCACAATGCATGTATCGACTGCTACAGGGACACCTCAATGCATGTATGGACTGCTACAGGAACACCACAATGCATGTATGGACTGCTACAGGGACACCACAATGCATGTATGGACTGCTACAGGACGGTCTCAATGCATGTAGGGACTGCTACAGGGACACCTCAATGCATGTATGGACTGCTACAGGGAGGCCTCAATGCATGTATGGACTGCTACAGGGACACCACAATGCATGTATGGACTGCTACAGGGACACCACAATGCATGTATGGACTGCTACAGGAACACCTCAATGCATGTATGGACTGCTACAGGGACACCACAATGCATGTATGGAATGCTACAGGGACACCACAATGCATGTATGGACTGCTACAGGGACACCACAATGCATGTATGGACTGCTACAGGGACACCACAATGCATGTAGGGACTGCTTCAGGGAAACCACAATGCATGTATGCACCGCTACAGGGACACCACAATGCATGTATGCACCGCTACAGGGACACCACAATGCATGTAAGGACTGCTACAGGGAGGCCTCAATGCATGTATGGACTGCTACAGGGACACCACAATGCATGTATGGACTGCTACAGGGACACCACAATGCATGTATGGACTGCTACAGGAACACCTCAATGCATGTATGGACTGCTACAGGGACACCACAATGCATGTAGGGACTGCTACAGGGACACCTCAATGCATGTATGGACTGCTACAGGGAGGCATCAATGCATGTATGGACTGCTACAGGGACACCACAATGCATGTATGGACTGCTACAGAAACACCTCAATGCATATATGGACTGCTACAGGGACACCACAATGCATGTATGGACTGCTACAGGGACACCTCAATGCATGTATGGACTGCTACAGGGACACCACAATGCATGTATGGAATGCTACAGGGACACCTCAATGCATGTATGGACTGCTACAGGGACGCCACAATGCATGTATGGACTGCTACAGGGACACCACAATGCATATATGGACTGCTAGAGGGACACCACAATGCATATATGGACTGCTAGAGGGACACCACAATGCATGTAGGGACTGCTACAGGGACACCACAATGCATGCATGGACTGCTACCGGGTGGCCTCAATGCATGTAGGGACTGCTACAGGGACACCTCAATGCATGTATAGACTGCAACAAGGAGGCCTCAATGCATGTATGGGCTGCTACAGGGACACCACAATGCATGTATGGACTGCTACAGGGACACCTCAATGCATGTAGGGACTGCTACAGGGACACCACAATGCATGTATGGACTGCTACAGGGCGGCCTCAATGCATGTATGGACTGCTACAGGAACACCACAATGCATGTATGGACTGCTA
Source organism: Hyperolius riggenbachi (assembly GCF_040937935.1). Classification (NCBI taxonomy): domain Eukaryota; kingdom Metazoa; phylum Chordata; class Amphibia; order Anura; family Hyperoliidae; genus Hyperolius; species Hyperolius riggenbachi. The sequence continues at coordinate 40,958,975 of NC_090657.1, read as the reverse complement.
CAGGGACACCTCAATGCATGTATGGACTGCTACAGGAACACCACAATGCAAGTATGGACTGCTACAGGAAGGCCTCATTGCATGTATGGACTGCTACAGGGACACCACAATGCATGTATGGACTGCTACAGGGCGGCCTCAATGCATGTAGGGACTGCTACAGGGACACCTCAATGCATGTATGGACTGCTACAGGGACACCACAATGCATGTATGGACTGCTACAGGGCGGCCTCAATGCATGTATGGACTGCTACAGGGACACCACAATGCATGTATGGACTGCTACAGGGACACCACAATGCATGTATGGACTGCTACAGGGACACCACAATGTATTAATGGACTGCAACAGGGACACCTCAATGCATGTATGGACTGCTACAGGAACACCACAATGCATGTATGGACTGCTACAGGAACACCACAATGCATGTATGGACTGCTACAGGAACACCACAATGCATGTATGGACTGCTACAGGGACACCACAATGTATGGATGGACTGCTACAGGGACACCACAATGCATGGATGGACTGCTACAGGGACACCACAATGCATGTATGGACTGCTACAGGAACACCACAATGCTTGTATGGACTGCTACAGGGACACCACAATGCTTGTATGGACTGCTACAGGGACACCACAATGCATGTATGGACTGCTACAGGAACACCACAATGCTTGTATGGACTGCTAGAGGGACACCACAATGCATGTATGGACTGCTACAGGGACACCACAATGCATGTATGGACTGCTACAGGGACAATTTAATGCATGTATGGACTGCTACAGGGACACCACAATGCATGTATGGACTGCTACAGGAACACCTCAATGCATGTATGGACTGCTACAGGGACACCACAATGCATGTATGGACTGCTACAGGGCGTCCTCAATGCATGTATGGACTGCTACAGGGACACCACAATGCATGTATGGACTGCTACAGGAACACCTCGATGCATGTATGGACTGCTACAGGGATGCCTCAATGCATGTATGGACTGCTACAGGGACGCCTCAATGCATGTATGGACTGCTACAGGGACGCCTCAATGCATGTATGGACTGCTACAGGGACGCCACAATGCATGTATGGACTGCTACAGGGACACCACAATGCATGTATGGACTGCTACAGGGACACCACAATGCATGTATGGACTGCTACAGGGACGCCTCTATGCATGTAAGGACTGCTACAGGGACACCTCAATGCATGTATGGACTGCTACAGGGACACCACAATGTATTAATGGACTGCAACAGGGACACCTCAATGCATGTATGGACTGCTACAGGGACACCGCAATGCATGTAAGGACTGCTACTAGAACACCTCAATGCATGTATGGACTGCTACAGGAACACCACAATGCATGTATGGACTGCTTCAGGAACACCACAATGCATGTATGGACTGCTACAGGAACACCACAATGCATGTATGGACTGCTACAGGGACACCACAATGCATGTATGGACTGCTACAGGGAGGCCTCAATGCATGTATGGGCTGCTACAGGGACACCACAATGCATATATGGACTGCTACAGGAACACCACAATGCAAGTATGGACTGCTACAGGGAGGCCTCACTGCATGTAAGGACTGCTACAGGGACACCTCAATGCATGTATGAACTGCAACAGGGAGGCCTCAATGCATGTATGGACTGCTACAGGGCGGACTCAATGCATGTAGGGACTGCTACAGGGACACCTCAATGCATGTATGGACTGCTACAGGAACACCACAATGCATGTATGGACTGCTACAGGAACACCTCAATGCAAGTATGGACTGCTACAGGGACACCTCAATGCATGTATGGACTGCTACAGGGACACCACAATGCATGTATGGACTGCTACAGGGACACCACAATGCATGTATGGACTGCTACAGGGACACCACAATGCATGTATGGACTGCTACAGGGACACCACAATGCATGTATGGACTGCTACAGGAACACCACAATGCATGTATCGACTGCTACAGGGACACCACAATGCATGTATGGACTGCTACAGGAACACCACAATGCATGTATGGACTGCTACAGGGACACCACAATGCATGTATAGACTGCTACAGGACGGTCTCAATGCATGTAGGGACTGCTACAGGGACACCTCAATGCATGTATGGACTGCTACAGGGAGGCCTCAATGCATGTATGGACTGCTACAGGGACACCACAATGCATGTATGGACTGCTACAGGGACACCACAATGCATGTATGGACTGCTACAGGAACACCTCAATGCATGTATGGACTGCTACAGGGACACCTCAATGCATGTATGGACTGCTACAGGGACACCACAATGCATGTATGGACTGCTACAGGGACACCACAATGCATGTATGGACTGCTACAGGGACACCACAATGCATGTATGGACTGCTACAGGGACACCACAATGCATGTAGGGACTGCTACAGGGAGGCGTCAATGCATGTATGGACTGCTACAGGGACACCACAATGCATGTATGGACTGCTACAGAAACACCTCAATGCATATATGGACTGCTACAGGGACACCACAATGCATGTATGGACTGCTACAGGGACACCTCAATGCATGTATGGACTGCTACAGGGACACCACAATGCATGTATGGAATGCTACAGGGACACCTCAATGCATGTATGGACTGCTACAGGGACGCCACAATGCATGTATGGACTGCTACAGGGACACCACAATGCATATATGGACTGCTAGAGGGACACCACAATGCATGTAGGGACTGCTACAGGGACACCACAATGCATGTATGGACTGCTACAGGAACACCACAATGCTTGTATGGACTGCTACCGGGTGGCCTCAATGCATGTAGGGACTGCTACAGGGACACCTCAATGCATGTATGGACTGCTACAGGGACACCACAATGCATGTATGGACTGCTACAGGGCGGCCTCAATGCATGTATGGACTGCTACAGGGACACCACAATGCATGTATGGACTGCTACAGGGACACCACAATGCATGTATGGACTGCTACAGGGCGGCCTCAATGCATGTATGGACTGCTACAGGGACACCACAATGCATGTATGGACTGCTACAGGGACACCACAATGCATGTATGGACTGCTACAGGGACACCACAATGCATGTATGGACTGCTACAGGGACGCCTCTATGCATGTAAGGACTGCTACAGGGACACCTCAATGCATGTATGGATTGCTACAGGGACACCACAATGTATGGATGGACTGCTACAGGGACACCACAATGTATGGATGGACTGCTACAGGAGCACCACAATGCATGTATGGACTGCTACAGGGACACCACAATGTATTAATGGACTGCAACAGGGACACCTCAATGCATGTATGGACTGCTACAGGGACACCTCAATGCATGTATGGACTGCTACAGGAACACCACAATGCATGTATGGACTGCTACAGGAACACCACAATGCATGTATGGACTGCTACAGGGACACCACAATGTATGGATGGACTGCTACAGGGACACCACAATGCATGTATGGACTGCTACAGGGACACCACAATGCATGTATGGACTGCTACAGGAACACCACAATGCTTGTATGGACTGCTACAGGGACACCACAATGCTTGTATGGACTGCTACAGGGACACCACAATGCATGTATGGACTGCTACAGGAACACCACAATGCTTGTATGGACTGCTAGAGGGACACCACAATGCATGTATGGACTGCTACAGGGACACCACAATGCATGTATGGACTGCTACAGGGACAATTTAATGCATGTATGGACTGCTACAGGGACACCACAATGCATGTATGGACTGCTACAGGAACACCTCAATGCATGTATGGACTGCTACAGGGACACCACAATGCATGTATGGACTGCTACAGGGCGTCCTCAATGCATGTATGGACTGCTACAGAGACACCGCAATGCATGTATGGACTGCTACAGGAACACCTCAATGCATGTATGGACTGCTACAGGGATGCCTCAATGCATGTATGGACTGCTACAGGGACGCCTCAATGCATGTATGGACTGCTACAGGGACGCCTCAATGCATGTATGGACTGCTACAGGGACGCCACAATGCATGTATGGACTGCTACAGGGACACCACAATGCATGTATGGACTGCTACAGGGACACCACAATGCATGTATGGACTGCTACAGGGACGCCTCTATGCATGTAAGGACTGCTACAGGGACACCTCAATGCATGTATGGACTGCTACAGGGACACCACAATGTATTAATGGACTGCAACAGGGACACCTCAATGCATGTATGGACTGCTACAGGGACACCGCAATGCATGTAAGGACTGCTACTAGAACACCTCAATGCATGTATGGACTGCTACAGGAACACCACAATGCATGTATGGACTGCTTTAGGAACACCACAATGCATGTATGGACTGCTACAGGAACACCACAATGCATGTATGGACTGCTTCAGGAACACCACAATGCATGTATGGACTGCTACAGGGACACCACAATGTATGGATGGTCTGCTACAGGGACACCACAATGCATGTATGGACTGCTACAGGGACGCCTCAATGCATGTATGGACTGCTACAGGGACACCACAATGCATGTATGGACTGCTACAGGGACACCACAATGTATGGATGGACTGCTACAGGGACACCACAATGTATGGATGGACTGCTACAGGGACACCACAATGTATGGATGGACTGCTACAGGGACACCACAATGCATGTATGGACTGCTACAGGGACACCACAATGCATGTATGGACTGCTACAGGAACACCTCAGTGCAAGTATGGACTGCTACAGGGACACCACAATGCATGTATGGACTGCTACAGGGACACCACAATGCTTGTATGGACTGCTAGAGGGACACCACAATGCATGTATGGACTGCTACAGGGACACCACAATGCATGTATGGACTGCTACAGGGACACCTCAATGCATGTATGGACTTCTACAGGGACACCACAATGCATGTATGGACTGCTACAGGAACACCTCAATGCATGTATGGACTGCTACAGGGATACCTCAATGCATATATGGACTGCTACAGGGACACCACAATGCATGTATGGACTGCTACAGGGACAACTCAATGCATGTATGGACTGCTACAGGGACAACTCAATGCATGTATGGACTGCTACAGGAACACCTCAATGCATGTATGGACTGCTACAGGGATACCTCAATGCATATATGGACTGCTACAGGGATACCTCAATGCATGTATGGACTGCTACAGGGACACCACAATGCATGTATGGACTTCTACAGGGACACCACAATGCATGTATGGACTGCTACAGGAACACCTCAATGCATGTATGGACTGCTACAGGGATACCTCAATGCATATATGGACTGCTACAGGGACACCACAATGCATGTATGGACTGCTACAGGGACACCACAATGCATGTATGGACTGCTACAGGAACACCACAATGCATGTATGGACTGCTACAGGAACACCTCAATGCATGTATGGACTGCTACAGGGACACCTCAATGCATGTATGGACTGCTACAGGGACACCACAATGCATGTATGGACTGCTACAGGAACACCTCAATGCATGTATGGACTGCTACAGGGACACCACAATGCATGTATGGACTGCTACAGGGACACCACAATGCATGTATGGACTGCTACAGGGCGGCCTCAATGCATGTATGGACTGCTACAGGGACACCACAATGCATGTATAGACTGCTACAGGGACACCACAATGCATGTATGGACTGCTACAGGGACACCACAATGCATGTATGGACTGCTACAGGGACACCACAATGCATGTATGGACTGCTACAGGGACACCACAATGCATGTATGGACTGCTACAGGGCGGCCTCAATGCATGTATGGACTGCTACAGGGACACCACAATGCATGTATGGACTGCTACAGGGCGGCCTCAATGCATGTATGGACTGCTACAGGGACACCACAATGCATGTATGGACTGCTACAGGAACACCTCAATGCATGTATGGACTGCTACAGGGACGCCTCAATGCATGTATGGACTGCTACAGGGACACCTCAATGCATGTATGGACTGCTACAGGAACACCTCAATGCATGTATGGACTGCTACAGGGGGGCCTCAATGCATGTATGGACTGCTACAGGGGGGGCTCAATGCATGTATGGACTGCTACAGGAACACCTCAATGCATGTATGGACTGCTACAGGGATGCTTCAATGGATGTATGGACTGCTACAGGGACGCCTCAATGCATGTATGGACTGCTACAGGGATGCCACAATGCATGTATGGACTGCTACAGGGACACCACAATGCATGTATGGACTGCTACAGTGACACCACAATGCATGTATGGACTGCTACAGGGACACCACAATGCATGTATGGACTTCTACAGGGACACCACAATGCATGTATGGACTGCTACAGGGACACCACAATGCATGTATGGACTGCTACAGTGACACCACAATGCATGTATGGACTGCTACAGTGACACCACAATGCATGTATGGACTGCTACAGGGACACCACAATGCATGTATGGACTGCTACAGGGACACCACAATGCATGTATGGACTGCTACAGGGACACCACAATGCATGTATGGACTGCTACAGGGACACCACAATGCATGTATGGACTGCTACAGGGACACCACAATGCATGTATGGACTGCTACAGGGACACCTCAATGCATGTATGGACTGCTACAGGGACAACTCAATGCATGTATGGACTGCTACAGGGACACCACAATGCATGTATGGACTGCTACAGGGACACCACAATGCATGTATGGACTGCTACAGGGACACCACAATGCATGTATGGACTGCTACAGGGACACCACAATGCATGTATGGACTGCTACAGGGACACCACAATGCATGTATGGACTGCTACAGGGACACCACAATGCATGTATGGACTGCTACAGGGACACCACAATGCATGTATGGACTGCTACAGTGACACCACAATGCATGTATGGACTGCTACAGGGACACCACAATGCATGTATGGACTGCTACAGGGACACCACAATGCATGTATGGACTGCTACAGGGACACCACAATGCATGTATGGACTGCTACAGGGACACCACAATGCATGTATGGACTGCTACAGGGACACCACAATGCATGTATGGACTGCTACAGGGACACCTCAATGCATGTATGGACTGCTACAGGGACAACTCAATGCATGTATGGACTGCTACAGGGACACCACAATGCATGTATGGACTGCTACAGGGACACCACAATGCATGTATGGACTGCTACAGGGACACCACAATGCATGTATGGACTGCTACAGGGACACCACAATGCATGTATGGACTGCTACAGGGACACCACAATGCATGTATGGACTGCTAAAGGGACACTTTTCTGTACAAATATTTAGACGAAATACATGCTTTAACAGGATTCATTTAGGCTAGGTCTACACTAGGTCTGACAGATCAGATCCGTTGGCAGGTGGAAAAAGGGGTAACTGGGAGCTAGGAGCTTGCACCTAACTATACTACTCCCATTCATTCAGAATATCACCATAGCTAGATCACTGGGTAACAGAACTATATCAGAACCATTCCCTGGCTTAAAGAGAATCTGTATTGTTAAAATCGCACAAAAGTAAACATACCAGTGCGTTAGGGGACATCTCCTATTACCCTCTGTCACAATTTCGCCGCTCCTCGCCGCATTAAAAGTGGTTAAAAACAGTTTTAAAAAGTTTGTTTATAAACAAACAAAATGGCCACCAAAACAGGAAGTAGGTTGATGTACAGTATGTCCACACATAGAAAATACATCCATACACAAGCAGGCTGTATACAGCCTTCCTTTTTAATCTCAAGAGATCATTTGTGTGTTTCTTTCCCCCTGCAGCTATCTTCCACTGAAGTGTCAGGCTTTTTCTTCCTGCAGAGTGCAGACAGCTCTTCCTGTATGTAATTCCTCAGTATGTGAAAGCCCAGCCAGCTCAGAGGAGGATTTATCCAGCTTGTAAAAGATAATAGAGCAGAGAGAACCTGCACTAATCTAAATAACACACAGCAGTGTGCAGAGAGGGGCCTGGAGGAGGGAGATGCATCACAGAACCACAACACTGAAGAACTTGGCAGCCTTCCAGACACAGGCTGACAAGTCTGACAAGAGAGAGATAAGTTGATTTATTACAGAGATGGTGATAGTAGAACGTGCTGCAGTTAGCCAGAACACATTAGAATAGCTTTTGGAACTTGTAGGATGATAAAAAACAGGATGCAATTTTTGTTACGGAGTCTCTTTAAGCCTTTAACACATGCTAGAATGGTTCTCAGCCAAGGCGGCTGGTCGGGGTTGCCTCTGCCGAGAATCTAGTGTGTGTAGTGTCCCTCGATGTGTCAGCAATCTGCTTGGTGTATTGTTTAGGCCAGGGGTGTCTAACTCAAATGCAAAGTGGGCCAAAACTAGTCAAGTCACAGGCCAACCTCTATGTCTAATGGCCAGATCCCCAAGGCCTCATTCACATCAATTAGCACAGATGGCTGTGTGATCGGAATGCCACGCAGTTCATTACAGTGAATGGTTCAGTGCTGCGATTTTTGAAAAATGCATGCAGCAGTGCGATAGCACATATGATGGGAACGGTAGAAGTGCCATCTATGCCTTTCTACCATTCTTGCGTGTCGCACACTATACGCGCTGCCAAAATGTGCACGGCAGCGCGTATAGTCTGAACGAGGTCTTAGAAAGTTCCCTGGTGTAAAATGCCCCCCTCCCCTATACAGTTCGCTGGTGTCTAATGCCTCCTCTTTCCCCTATTCAGTTTCCTGGTCTCTAGTGGTCCTCACTTCCCTGTACAGTATTCTGGTTTCTAGAGGCCCTCCTCCCATCCTTAAAGAGAAACCGTGACCAAGAATTGAACTTCATTACAATCAGTAGCTGATACCCCCAATTTACATGAGAAATCTATTCCTTTTCAAACGGATCATCAGGGGGCTCTGTATGGCTGATATTGTGGTGAACGTCCTCCCACTGTCTGTGAACCTAGTTGCATTATGGGAAACAGCTGTTTCCAACTGCCAAAAAAGCAAGCAGCAGCTACTTCCACTGACATTTGCCAGCAGTAAAATGTCCCCATATGATAAATGTCAGAATGTAAATCAGGGAGAGGAAAGATTTTACAATAGGCAAACACTGACTAAATCATTTATACATAATTGTAAAAATTAAGCACTTTTTTTATTACATTATTTTCATTGGAGTTCCTCTTTGAACAGTTCCCTGGTGTCTAGTGCCCCCCGCTTGCACCCCTACACAGTTCCTTGGGGTCTAGTGCATTCCCCCTCCCCATATGGCTTTCCTTGTGATCTAAGACTTTACCTCCAATATAGCTTCTCTGGTGGGTTAGAGAGGACCAAACATCACTTGAGGGTCAAACTTGAAGGCTCTGCAGGCCAGATTTGGCCCGCGGGCCGGAGTTTGAGCTGTATCATCTAGGCTAAGTGCATTGTTCTCCTACTCATCCCCGCCTGCTCCGTGCTGCTCTGTTTATGCCGAGCCATCGGCCCTCCTTACCCCTTCCATAGCAACAAACGCATTGCTACCCTGCAGGCTAGTGACGGGTCTGTACAGAACTCTGCCCCAAACAGTCGTCCAAGTGAACTAATCCCCAATCCCTGGGGAGGACAGTTCTCATACATGTGTACAAAGGGTTAGTCGTCATAGGCAATAATACCTACATGAACTTTTGTTGCATTTCTTCAAATCTTCTCCACGACTCACAACAGACCTCAACTCACTTGCTGCAAGATTTCTGTGACCCATCTAGCAAAACAGCACAAAGGACAAAGAGTAAAAATACTTCAAGTTGTAGTCTCCTGTGCATGCAGGAACCAGAGAGCGCCTTCCTGGAGACTAAGCACCTTTTCTACCGAGAGTTCCCACTAGTGATGGGGGTGTGCAGGGCCGGATTTACCATAAGGCACTGTAGGCACGTGCCTACAGGCACTTGATGATGGAAAGGCAGCTCACTCTCCTCCAGGGGGCGTAACTACAAATCACGGGCCTACAGCAAAACTTTGATGGTGCCCCCTAGATTTCACACCCTTTCCCTTGCCTACCCCTGGTGACCCTCACAGCCCATAGACCTCTCTCTTCAGTTGTCCTTTAACCTTTAAAAAAAAAAAGTTACTCACCTACGAGGAGTTAAAGAGAACCAGAGATGAAGCAACCTCATGTATTTTACCTTATAAATCAGTGGGAACATGACAGTAAACACCTAATCTGCTCTTTGTTACATTGTTCTCTGTTTAATTTGCCTGTTATCACCTCTAAGATAAGAATCCCGACTAAGCAGTCGGTCTGGCTTTGCTACAGAATAATTATAGCTGAGACTGTGTTCTTTGCTGTCTTCAAGTCCAAGCCTGCCCCCTGCTGGCTTTGCTCAGGAATCATTATAGCTGAGTCATTATAGCAAAGCCAGAATCAATGCTCAGTCCGGGATTCTTATCTCAGCTAGATAACAGACACTTTTAGCAGTGAGGATGGAACAGAGAGCATGGTAAATGTTTTCTCTAATGTTCCCACTGATTTCTATGGTAAAATACACAAGGGTGCTTCGTCTCTGGTTCACTTTAAAGAGACAAATCTGGCTTGCGGAGCCATCAAATTTGACCTGCAAGTGGTTTCCCCACTTAGCAGTGTGTTTGGCCCACTGTAGACTAAAGGGGCCCATACACTCAGCCGCTTTTTGGCCGATCGATCAAAATAGATCGATCGCAAATCGATTGACCATTCGACCGATTTGTGGCTGATTTTGATTGATTTCAATCGATCTGGCAGGCTGAAAAATCTAGGTCGATCTGTTGACATTGCTTATTTTGCATTGGCCCTAATGGAAATCTGATGGCAAAAAAATGCCATCAGATCGATTTTCAATAGATTTCAAACTGAAATCTATTGGAAATCTGTTCCTAGTAAACAATGTTCCTAAACACATCAGATGGATCAGAAATCTATCTGATGATCTATCTGCTGCTAATCTAACGAGTGTATGGGCACCTTAAGGATGCGTCCAGGTTTATGCAAATGTATGTATATATTTATGCAAATATAAGCAGCTTGAAATTGTACCAATCAATTTAAACCTGGGTGGGACTTGATTGGTCCATTTTCAAACTGCATAAAAAATTATACCAATTTGCATAAACTCAAATATTTGCATTGATCATCCCTACTCTAGACCACCAGGGAAGCTATATTGGAAGTGAAACCCTGGATCACCAGGGAAGCCATAAGGGGAGGGAGAAGGAGCACTAAATACCAGATAACTGCACAGGGAAGGGAGGGAGGAGCCACTAGACACCAGGGAACTGTATGGGGAGGGAGGACCACTAAACACCAGGGGATTGTATAGGGGAGAGAGTTAGGACTACTAGACACCAGGGGATTGTATAGGGGAGAGAGTTAGGACTACTAGGCACCAGGGGATTGTATAGGGGAGAGAGTTAGGACTACTAGGCACCAGGGGATTGTATAGGGGAGAGAGTTAGGACTACTAGGCACCAGGGGATTGTATAGGGGAGAGAGTTAGGACTACTAGACACCAGGGGATTGTATAGGGGAGAGAGTTAGGACTACTAGACACCAGGGGATTGTATAGGGGAGAGAGTTAGGACTACTAGGCACCAGGGGATTGTATAGGGGAGAGAGTTAGGACTACTAGGCACCAGGGAACTGTATAGAGGAGGGAGGGGGCCACTAGACAATGAGGTTGGCAACCAACTTGGTCTCCATGTTTAACTGTGTCCCACTTTTATATTCTGAGTTTTACACCCCTGCCTAGGCAACCGTGTGGGGTGCGGTGTATGGGCAGCCAACAGATCTCTCTCTAATCAGGTTCAATTAGAGAGAGAGATTTGTCTCTTGGTCGATTCTGCCCATCATCGCTAAATGTAAAGCTACCTTTAGGCTGCTTTCAGAGTGGGACGTTACAGGCGCACGTTAGAGCAGCCTGTAACGCAGCCCAACTCACAGTAATGAAAAATCAATGGGCTGTTCACAGTGCCCACGTTGCGTTACAGTGTAACGCTGGACGTTCTGAGAGAGTGCAGCATGCTGTGCGTTATATGCCGTTTTAGCCGCGTTAGACTGCTTGCACATGCTCAGTTATGTTGGAGGAGGAGGGGAGAGTCCGCTAGTGCCCCTAGCCACATGGCTAATTAATATTCACTGCACTGTGTGACGTGCAGTGTTTACTTTCTGGAGCGGCCGCTCTGTGCGCCAATTGGCTGGCGGGACCACGTGATGCGGAGTGTTCCGATCACGTGGTCTCCGCAGTCCATAAAACAAAAAAGGCGCACCAAGAGCCGCATAACGCGGCTCTATGTAGCGTCCACCTTTAGCACCACCATGCGTTGCGTTAGGGGAATGTTATGCGACCTTAACGTCCCCTAAAACACAACGTCTTGGTGTAAAAGAGGCCTTAGGGTGCATATACACATCCAATTTTGCTTGGCCAATATTTAGCCAATTTTACCACTTCCATGTAGTAAATGGGCTAGCAGATTCTGAATAGTATGAACAGATTGTGTACGACAGGTCTCATACTACATGAAGGTGGTAAAATTGGTCAGTGATCGGCCAATCAAAGTTGGATGTGTGGTATGCACCCTTAAAGAGAATATGAAGTCTTGTAGAAATCATGTTTTTATTTAAAAAATGTGTTTAACATTACTGCCCTACCTAAACCGCCGCATCCCCGCCGCTGTAATCTAACTAAATCTCCCCCAACTCTCCAGGGGGGCAATCCGGGCAGCACTTCTGTGAGAGGCAGAGCTATGAGCTGCAGCTCTGCCTCTCAGCGTGTCTGTCAGCCCGGATCGCCGCCTCTCCCCCGCCCCTCTCAGTCTTCCTTCGCTGAGAGGGGTGGGGAGAGGCGGAGATCCACCGCTGATAGACGCGAATGGAGGCAGAGCTGCAGCCCAAAGCTCTGCCTCCAACAGCAGCAAAATCAACGACCAAGAAAGTTGTGGATTTTGCGGGGGAGAGGAAAGGGGGAGTTAGGGGGGATTTCGTTAGATTTCAGCGGCGGGGATGCGGCGGTTTAGGTAGGGCTAGCATGTTAAACACATTTTTAAAATAAAAACATGATTTTTAGGAGACTTCAGTGTCTCTTTAAAGCATATCCGAGGTGAAGACTGAACTGGGGGAGCAGACCTCATGCCCACCACTCCCCCCTGTTCACTTCAGTCCTCCTCTGTTCTCTCCTAAAAGCCAGCAAAGGCTGCTTCCGGGTCAGCAGCAGTGCACAAGCGTTAGGCCTGGCAGCACACATTATTGCGCACTATGAGTCAATGACTTGTGCCGCCGGGCCTAGTGCCTTCCAACCCGACAGCAGCTTCTGCTGGCATTTAGGAGAGAACAGAGGGGGGTAGAGGTGAATTGGGGAGGGGGGGGTAAGGCAGTGGGCATGTGGACTGCTTCAATGTTACCACTTCCATGCAGTATGAGGTTTTACCTACACAATCTGTTCATAGTATTCAGTCTGTTGACCCTCATACTACATGGAGGTGGAAAATTGGTAAATTATTTTCCAATTAAAACTGGATGTGTGTATGCACCCTAAAGCTACGTACACACATGCGTCTGACACAGCCGATAACAACGGTTTAAAATGACAATTATGTGTGTACAGAGGCCGCAGATCGTTATTGCTCGGGCATCGGTAAAGATCCGTCCTGTAGGATTTTTAACGACCCCCGATGCCCGAGCACGACCACTCGCAATGCCTTTTACTAACCCCGCCCACTAATTAAAGCCCCTCCGTCATCCGCCGATTGTCGTCCCTCTGCCCTCCTCCATAGCAACAGAGCACATCGCCGGCCTCAAGGCTAGGGGCGTGTCTGTACAACATCATTCCCCAAATTATTGCCCGAGGGATCGTTTCTTGATCTCTTATGGGCGACAATTCTTGCATGTGTGTACGTATCTTCACTGTATTGAAGCCATAGCAGCCACCTTGTGGAATATGATCCAGCCCTACACACTGCCAGCAATACTCCCCACCTCCCCTTCCCAAACGGCACCATAATATCGCTCAGCATCGCCCCATACACAGAGCTCAGGTATAATATCGCTCAGCATCGCCCCATACACAGAGCTCAGGTATAATATCGCTCAGCATCGCCCCATACACAGAGCTCAGGTATAATATCGCTCAGCATCGCCCCATACACAGACCTCAGGTATAATATAGCTCAGCATCACCCCATACACAGACCTCAGGTATAATATCGCTCAGCATCGCCCCATACACAGACCTCAGGTATAATATCGCTCAGCATCGCCCCATACACAGACCTCAGGTATAATATCGCTCAGCATCGCCCCATACACAGAGCTCAGGTATAATATCGCTCAGCATCGCCCCATACACAGACCTCAGGTATAATATAGCTCAGCATCACCCCATACACAGACCTCAGGTATAATATCGCTCAGCATCGCCCCATACACAGACCTCGGGTATATCGCTCAGCATCGCCCCATACACAGACCTCAGGTATAATATAGCTCAGCATCGCCCCATACACAGAGCTCAGGTATAATATCGCTCAGCATCGCCCCATACACAGACCTCAGGTATAATATCGCTCAGCATCGCCCCCAAACACAGACCTCAGGTCTAATATCGCTCAGCATCACCCCATACACAGACCTCAGGTATAATATCGCTCATTATCACCCCATACACAGACCTCAGGTATAATATCGCTCAGCATCACCCCATACACAGACCTCAGCTATAATATCGCTCAGCATCGCCCTATACACAGACCTCAGGTATAATATCGCTCACCATCGCCCCATACACAGACCTCAGGTATAATATTGCTCACCATCGCCCCATACACAGACCTCAGATATAATATCGCTCAGCATCTCCCCATACACAGACCTCAGCTATAATATCGCTCAGCATCGCCCCATACATAGACCTCAGGTATAATATAGCTCAGCATCGCCCCATACACAGACCTCAGGTATAATATCGCTCAGCATCGCCCCATACACAGACCTCAGGTATAATATCACTCAGTATCACCCCATACACAGACCTCAGGTATAATATCGCTCAGCGTCGCCCCATACACAGACCTCAGGTATAATATCGCTCAGTATCGCCCCATACACAGAGCTCAGGTATAATATCGCTCAGCATCGCCCCACACACAGACCTCAGGTATAATATCGCTCAGCATCGCCTCATACACAGACCTCAGGTATAATATCACTCAGCGTCGCCCCATACACAGACCTCAGGTATAATATCGCTCAGCGTCGCCCCATACACAGACCTCAGGTATAATATCGCTCAGCATTGCCCCAAACACAGACCTCAGGTATAATATCGCACAGCATCGCCTCATACACAGACCTCAGGTATAATATCGCTCAGCATCGCCCCATACACAGAGCTCAGGTATAATATCGCTCACCATCGCCCCATACACAGAGCTCAGGTATAATATCGCTCACCATCGCCCCATACACAGACCTCAGGTATAATATCGCTTAGCATCGCGCCATACACAGACCTCAGGTAGTATATCGCTCAGCATCGCGCCATACATAGACCTCAGGTATAATATCGCTCAGCATCGCCCTATACACAGACCTCAGGTATAATATCGCTCAGCATCACCCCATACACAGACCTCAGGTATAATATCGCTCAGTATCGCCCTATACACAGACCTCAGGTATAATATCGCTCAGCATCGCCCCATACACAGACCTCAGGTATAATATCGCTCAGCATCGCGCCATACATAGACCTCAGGTATAATATCGCTCAGCATCGCCCTATACACAGACCTCAGGTATAATATCGCTCAGCATCACCCCATACACAGAGCTCAGGTATAATATCGCTCAGTATCGCCCCATACACAGAGCTCAGGTATAATATCGCTCAGCATCGCCCCATACACAGACCTCAGGTATAATATCGCTCAGCATCACCCCATACACAGACCTCAGGTATAATATCGCTCAGCATCGCCCCATACACAGACCTCAGGTATAATATCGCTCAGCATCGCCCCATACACAGACCTCAGGTATAATATCGCTCAGCATCGCCCCATACACAGACCTCAGGTATAATATCGCTCAGTCGCTGCACAGAAAATTTAAATGTGTGCATTAAACACCAAGTGAACACCTGACATAACTGGCTGAGCAAATTTGGCCTAATTGGCTATTCATGAGGCAATGCTCATGCAAATATGCATTTGCTTTCGCATGCCAACTATTGCAGGGTCCATTGAACCAATGCCGCAAAGCGGTTTTGCCCTGCGGGAATTAGTTCATGCTATACAGCACTATCCAGGAGCGCCTCGGGGAGGCTTCCCAATGCCCCCATACAACCGGGGGACCGCGGGGTCCCAGGCGCTCTCACTGCCTGGGAACCACAGCAGCACCCCGGAGGGGGGAGGCTGGGTGGCGCAGGGTTGAAAGGGTTAAGCTTGGCGTAGAGCACGCATACATTTTCTTGTAATTGAGCATATTTGCATTCTGTCCTTTGGAGGCAGGTGGTGGATGGCTTGCTCTATAAGTGGGCTGTCTGTGCCTGTCCTCCCCCCCCTTCTGGAGTGATGTGTGTGAGCCAGCCCTGAGCCCCACAGCTCGGGGTGACCCATGCGTCACTCCTTTCCCATGCAGTGCCCCGAGTCGATGCGCAGCAGCAGAACGCAATGGACGTTCAGGTAAGTGCCTGTTTTTAAATTTTTGGGAGATGGGTGCGGATGGCCCCCCCCCGGCGCCGGCCACGCTTGGGGGGGTCGTCTGCGCTACCCAGCCTCCACCTCCGGGGTGTTGCTGTGGTCCCTAGGCAGTGAGAGAGCCTGGGGCCCCACAGCCCCCCCGGTTGTATGGGGGCAATGGGAAGCCTCCCCGAGGCGCTCCTGGATAGTGCTGTATAGCATGAACTAATTCCCGCAGGGCAACCGCTTCGCGGTATTGGTTTTTGACCCTGCAAAGTTTGGCATGCGAAAGCAGATGCATTTCTGCATGAGCATGTCTCATGATAAGCCATTTTAGCCAGATTTGCACAGCTAGACTTGAAAGGGTTAAGCTTGGCGTAGAGCACGCATACATTTTCTTGTAATTGAGCATAATATCGCTCAGTATCGCCCCATACACAGAGCTCAGGTATAATATCGCTCAGCATCGCCCCATACACAGACCTCAGGTATAATATCGCTCAGCATAGCCCCATACACAGACCTAAGGTATAATATCGCTCAGTATCGCCCCATACACAGAGCTCAGGTATAATATCGCTCAGCATCGCCCCATACACAGACCTCAGGTATAATATAGCTCAACATCGCCCCATACACAGACCTCAGGTATAATATCACTCAGCATCGCCCCATACACAGACCTCAGGTATAATATCGCTCAGCATCGCCCCATACACAGACCTCAGGTATAATATCGCTCAGCGTCGCCCCATACACAGACCTCAGGTATATCATCGCTCAGCATCGCCCTATACACAGTACTCAGGTATAATATCGCTCAGCATCGCCCCATACACAGAGCTCAGGTATAATATCGCTCAGCATCGCCCCATACACAGACCTCAGGTATAATATTGCTCAGCATCGCCCCATACACAGAGCTTAGGTATAATATCGCTCAGCATGGCCCCATACACAGACCTCAGGTATAATATCGCTCAGCATCGCCCGATACACAGAGCTCAGGTATAATATCGCTCAGCATCGCCCCATACACAGAGCTCAGTTATATCGCTCAGTATCGCCCCATACACAGAGCTCAGGTATAATATCGCTCAGCATCACCCCATACACAGACATCAGGTATAATATCGCTCAGCATCTCCCCATACACAGACCTCAGGTATAATATCGCTCACCATCGCCCCATACACAGTCCTCAGGTATAATATCGCTCAGCATCTCCCCATACACAGACCTCAGGTATAATATTGCTCACCATCGCCCCATACACAGACCTCAGATATAATATCGCTCAGCATCTCCCCATACACAGACCTTAGGTATAATATCGCTCAGCATCGCCCCATACATAGACCTCAGGTATAATATCGCTCAGCATCGCCCCATACATAGACCTCAGGTATAATATCGCTCAGCATCGCCCCATACACAGAGCTTAGGTATAATATCACTCAGCATCGCCCCATACATAGACCTCAGGTATAATATCGCTCAGCATCGCCCCATACACAGAGCTCAGTTATATCGCTCAGTATCACCCCATACACAGAGCTCAGGTATAATATCGCTCACCATCGCCCCATACACAGACCTCAGATATAATATCGCTCAGCATCTCCCCATACACAGACCTCAGGTATAATATCGCTCACCATCGCCCCATACACAGTCCTCAGGTATAATATCGCTCAGCATCTCCCCATACACAGACCTCAGGTATAATATTGCTCACCATCGCCCCATACACAGACCTCAGATATAATATCGCTCAGCATCTCCCCATACACAGACCTTAGGTATAATATCGCTCAGCATCGCCCCATACATAGACCTCAGGTATAATATCGCTCAGCATCGCCCCATACATAGACCTCAGGTATAATATCAGGGCTGTGGAGTCAGTCCAAAAATCCACCGACTCCGACTCCTCAGTTTAGGATTCCACCGACTCCGACTCCTCGACTCCGACTCCTCTAATTTGCATATTACAATTTTGTTGATTAAAAGTATGTAACATGAAATTCGTCTCTTAACTGCCAACGCTTAGGAATTTTACAAGACAACTGAAGTGAGAAGGATATGTAGACTACTATATTTATTCCCTTTAGACTAAAACTAGTCCTTGGTAAGAGTACTTGTAAAAGGTACAAACCGGAACAAAGCACATCTATCAGGCCCTAGGCAATGTAAGTGTGGGTACATTTAAGAATGATGTGCAGGTACTCTGCAGGGGAATGAGGAGATTCTTCCTCTATTACGCATTCTTCATGCACAATCTGAACAAGGTTTATGGGTGACAGACAACACCTCTGTGTTCAATGTGCATTGCATTCTCAGTGGATTCCCTGCAGCTCTGTGGGGAGTGCATATGTAGAGTATAGTACTACTGTGTAACAAAGTAAACCTGAGACAGATGAAATTAAAGTTTTATACATACCTGGTGCTTCCTCCAGCCGCCTTCAGGATAATCAGTCCCTCGTTGTCCTCCTCCACCACCTGGATCTTCTGCTATGAGTCCAGGTACTTGAGCCAGTCGGGCGTAGTGCGCATGCACACACTCCGCCGCCGGGAGTGTACTACACCTGCGCAGCACTATTGCGCAGGTGCAGAACGCTCCTGGCTGTGGGAGCGGCACGTGGCCGGACTGCTCTGACTGGCTGAATTACCAGGACTCATAGCAGAAGATCCAGGTGGTGGAGGACAGCGAGGGACTGATTAGCCTGAAGGGTGCTGGAGGAAGCCCCAGGTATGTATAAAACTTTACTTTTCATCCATCTCAGGTACCCTTTAATTTGTAGTCACCAAACCAAATTTTAACAACATATCAAATTATTTGATTTCATCAGCAAATGGAGTGCATACATTTGCATAAATCAGCATCAGTGCAGAATTATCTCCATCTCATTGACCATCTCTATTAGTGACACAGCTACACATCAGGCTTTATTCTTACAGCATAGATGTTATTTAGTATATATAAGAGATTCCTGTGTACACATCATATATACAGTCACAATCAGATATGTATATCTGACCTTAAAAATACGGGGACTGCTTTATTGAAGCAGCACAAGTAACTAATTTTGATTGGTTTATTTCATTTTTGTGGACTAAGCACAGCTATTACTGTATGTATACTGTATATATACATTATTTTTAATGACTATTATCTGAGAAATAGAACATTTTATCATATTTTCTATTTTAATTACAGTTACAAATTCATTAGGAGTCGGAGTCGGAGTCAGTGCATTTTTTCCCGACTCCGACTCCAGGCACCCAAAATTGCCCGACTCCACGACTTCGACTCCACGACTCCGACTCCACAGCCCTGTATAATATCGCTCAGCATAGCCCCATACACAGACCTCAGGTATAATATCGCTCAGCATCGCCCCATACACAGAGCTCAGGTATAATATCGCTCAGCATCGCCTCATACACAGACCTCAGGTATAATATCGCTCAGCATCGTCCCATACACAGACCTCAGGTATAATATCGCTCTGCATCTCCCCATACACAGACCTCAGGTATAATATCGCTCAGCATCGCCCCATACACAGACCTCAGGTATAATATCGCTCACCATCGCCCCATACACAGACCTCAGGTATAATATCGCTCAGCATCGCCCCATACACAGACCTCAGGTATAATATCGCTCAGCATCGCCCTATACACAGACCTCAGGTATAATATCGCTCAGTATCGCCCCATACACAGACCTCAGGTATAATATTGCTCAGTATCGCCCCATACACAGAGCTCAGGTATAATATCGCTCAGCATCGCCCCATACACAGACCTCAGGTATAATATCGCTCAGCATAGCCTCATACACAGACCTCAGGTATAATATAGCTCAACATCGCCCCATACACAGACCTCAGGTATAATATCGCTCAGCATCGACCCATACACAGACCTCAGGTATAATATCGCTCAGCATCGCCCGATACACAGAGCTCAGGTATAATATCGCTCAGCATCGCCCCATACACAAAGCTCAGTTATAATATCGCTCAGTATCGCCCCATACACAGAGCTAGGGTATAATATCGCTCAGCATCACCCCATACACAGACATCAGGTATAATATCACTCAGCATCGCCCCATACACAGACCTCAGGTGTGATATCGCTTAGCATCGCCCGATACACAGAGCTCAGGTATAATATCGCTCAGCATCGCCCCATACACAGTGCTCAGGTATAATATCGCTCAGCATCGCCCCATACACCGACCTCAGGTATAATAACGCTCAGCATCGCCCCATACACAGAGCTCAGCTATAATATCGCTCAGCATCGCCCCATACACAGACCTCAGGTATAATATTGCTCACCATCGCCCCATACACAGACCTCAGATATAATATCGCTCAGCATCTCCCCATACACAGACCTCAGGTATAATATCGCTCACCATCGCCCCATACACAGACCTCAGGTATAATATCGCTCAGCATCTCCCCATACACAGACCTCAGGTATAATATTGCTCACCATCGCCCCATACACAGACCTCAGATATAATATCGCTCAGCATCTCCCCATACACAGACCTCAGGTATAAATCGCTCAGCATCGCCCCATACATAGACCTCAGGTATAATATCGCTCAGCATCGCCCCATACATAGACCTCTGGTATAATATCGCTCAGCATCGCCCCATACATAGACCTCAGGTATAATATCAGGGCTGTGGAGTCGGTCCAAAAATCCACCGACTCCTCAGTTTAGGATTCCACCGACTCCGACTCCTCGACTCCGACTCCTCTAATTTGCATATTACAATTTTGTTGATTAAAAGTATGTAACATGAAATTCGTCTCTTAACTGCCAACGCTTAGGAATTTTACAAGACAACTGAAGTGACAACTGAAGTCGTCCACACATGGATGAAGTCAAGTGGAGAGTCTCCATAGAGGGTCCCAGTGGCAGGGATCGTGCCAGTAGTCGGGGACGCTGTGTCCGTGAGCGTGGCAGGAAAGGTCAGGCGGCCCAGCAAGCACGCGATGACGCCACACGCAGCCTCGACATGTTTCACGAGCGTCTGCTCATTTCCTCAGGAGGCGTGGCTCACCGCTTCATGTCCACAATGCTCATTCATACTAACATCCAGCCTATCCTGGTGCGAGGAGCAGCCTCCGCCCACCAGCCCCACCGCTGGCCAACGGGCACCCGCGCCCCCGCCCCACACACTCAAACCCAGCCCACATCAATCCGGCAGGTCGGGGGAGAGAGGGAGGAGGCGCGCGCAGCCGCCGACGACGCCCGCACGTCCCCGCAGCTCCCAGGCAACCAAGACGCCATGACAGACAGCGGAGAGAGCGGGCGCCCGAGCCAAACGGGAGGGCAGGCAGGCGAAGAGTCGCCCCAAGCCATAGTGTGACATGTAACTATATCTCTATACATTTTATGAAGTAATTCAATTATACCTTTATTTGATCATGGCTATAATACCTAGTATAATAAATGAAGTCCAACCTATATCAAACAAGGTAGGACCAGTTGTCCCAGATAAATACTTATCAAAAGCCTATAGGGCTGCAGCCGTGGGCACAAGGCAGCAGGAGACACCAGAGCCACAGCAGAAACAGGCAGATACCCCGGGCACGCAGGCGAGCATAAGCACAAACAAAAAACAAAAAACCAAAATAAAGTTAATGATAAAGGCAAGAATAAATATAAAGCACCGGAGCAGATGGAAAATCAAACCGGCAGGAAGGCAGCAAAGCCCTCCATCTCGTTCAAACCTGGGGGGGAGGTAGCTTTCAAAGTGAAAATCCAGCGGCACTCCTTTTGGAGCAGCAATCTATCTGGGTTCCCACCCCTAATTGATGTATGAATGCGATCCAGACCAATAAATTTGAGTCCACTGGGATCGCCATTGTGGTACTGTCTAAAATGCACCCCGACCGGGGCAGTGGAGCTCACACTTCTAATACTGTATGGACTGCTACAGGGACACCACAATGCATGTATGGACTGTTACAGGGACTCCGCAATGCATGTATGGACTGCTACAGGGACACCACAATGCATGTATGGACTGTTACAGGGACGCCACAATGCATGTATGGACTGCTACAGGGACGCCACAATGCATGTATGGACTGCTACAGGGACGCTACAATGCATGTATGGACTGCTACAGGGACGCTACAATGCATGTATGGACTGCTAAAGGGACACTTTTCTGTACAAATATTTAGACTAAATACATGCTTAAACTGGATTCATTTAGGCTAGGTCCACACTAGGTCTGACAGATCAGATCCGTTGGCAGGTGGAAAAAGGGGTAACTGGGAGCTAGGAGCTTGCACCTAACTATACTACTCCCATTCATTCAGAATATCACCATAGCTAGATCACTGGGTAACAGAACTATATCAGAACCATTCCCTGGCTTAAAGAGAATCTGTATTGTTAAAATCGCACAAAAGTAAACATACCAGTGCATTAGGGGAGATCTCCTATTACCCTCTGTCACAATTTCGCCGCTCCTCGCCGCATTAAAAGTGGTTAAAAACAGTTTTAAAAAGTTTGTTTATAAACAAACAAAATGGCCACCTAAACAGGAAGTAGGTTGATGTACAGTATGTCCACACATAGAAAATACATCCATACACAAGCAGGCTGTATACAGCCTTCCTTTTGAATCTCAAGAGATCATTTGTGTGTTTCTTTCCCCCTGTTCTCATGCACTGAAGTTTCAGGCTGCTCGTTTCTTCCTGCAAACAGCTTTGCCCTTGTCTGTAATTCTTCAGTATGTGAAAGCCCAGCCAGCTCAGAGGACGATTTATCCAGCTTGTGAAAGATAAGAGAGAAGAGAGAAGCTGCTCTAATCTAAATAATACACAGGCAGTGTGCATAGAGGGGCCTGGAAGGGGGAGTTCATAGCAGAACCACAACACTGAAGAACTTGGCAGCCTTCCAGACACAGGCCGACAAGTCTGACAGGGGAAAGAAACATTGATTTATTACAGAGATTGTGATAGTAGAAAGTGCTGCAGTAAGCCAGAACACATTAGAATAGCTTTTTGAACTTGTAGGATGATAAAAAACAGGATGCAATTTTTGTTACGGAGTCTCTTTAAGCCTTTTACACATGCTAGAATGGTTCTCAGCCAAGGCGGCAGGTCGGGGTTGCCTCTGCTGAGAATCTAGTGTGTGTAGTGTCCCTCGATGTGTCGGCAATCTGCTTGGTGTATTGTTTAGGCCAGGGGTGTCTTACTCAAATGCAAAGTGGGCCAAAACTAGTCAAGTCACAGGCCAACCTCTATGTCTAATGGCCAGATCCCCAAGGCCTCATTCACATCAATTAGCACAGATGGCTGTGTGATCGGAATGCCACATAGTTCATTACAGTGAATGGTTCAGTGCTGCGATTTTTGAAAAATGCATGCAGCAATGCGATAGCACATATGATGGGAACGGTAGAAGTGCCATCTATGCCTTTCTACCATTCTTGCGTGTCGCACACTATACGCACTGCCAAAATGCGCACGGCAGCGCATATAGTCTGAACGAGGTCTTTGCCCCCCTCCCCTTTACAGTTCGCTGGTGTCTAATGCCTCCTCTTTCCCCTATTCAGTTTCCTGGTTTCTAGTGGTCCTCACTCCCCTGTACAGTATTCTGGTTTCTAGAGGCCCTCCTCCCATCCTTAACCTATTTTGGTTTCTGGACGTAGAAACTACGTCCAGGAACCATGCGCGCTACCGCGCGCTCCCGCGGCTGATCGCGCGCGTGCACGCGCACCCCCGGCCGCGGATTCGGTAGCCAGGGAATCAATGTATCGGGCTATGGTGCCCGATCACTGATTCCTCTCCCCCGCTGAAAAAGCGACAGCTTCTCTCGGAAGCTGCACCTTTTCTGGCCGTTCCCTCCCCGATGCGTCACTCTAAGCGTGTGTTACGCTTAGAGTGACGTCATGTAAACAAACTCATGGCCGCCATCTTGTGGACAAAAAGTAATACTACAACTGAAAATAAAAATAAATTAAAATGAACACACATTTACATTATAAATCTATTGTTTACCTCCCACCCTCCCAAAACTACCCAAATAAAATGTTTACTATAAAAAAAAAAAACATTACAATAAAAAAAAAAAAAACATGTACATTTTTACCTAAGGGTCTAAACTTTTTAAATATCAATGTAAAGATGAAATATTTCTATATATTTTTTATTTTAAACTTGTTAATAGTGATAGATGCAAAATGGAAAAAATGCACCTTTATTTCCAAATAAAATATTGTCGCCATACATTGTGATAGGGACATAATTTTAACGGTGTAATAACCGGGACATATGGGCAAATACAATACGTGAGTTTTAATTATGGAGGCATGTATTATTTTAAAACTATAATGGCTGAAAACTGAGAAATAATGAATTTTTCCATTTTTTTCTTATTCTTCCTGTTAAAATGCGTTTACAGTAAAGTGGCTCTTAGCAAAATGTACCCCCCAAAGAAAGCCTAATTGGTGGCGGAAAAAACAAGATATAGATCAGTTCATTGTGATAAGTAGTGATAAAGTTATAGGCTAATGAATGGGAGGTGAACATTTCTCACGTGAAAACCACGGAACCTGAATGGGTTAAAGAGAAACCGTGACCAAGAATTGAACTTCATTCCAATCAGTAGCTGATACCCCCATTTTACATGAGAAATCTATTCCTTTTCAAACGGATCATCAGGGGCTCTGTATGGCTGATATTGTGGTGAAAGTCCTCCCACTGTCTGTGAACCTAGTTGCATTATGGGAAACAGCTGTTTCCAACTGCCAAAAAAGCAAGCAGCAGCTACTTCCACTGACATTTGCCAGCAGTAAAATGTCCCCATATGATGAATGTGAGAATGTAAATCAGGGAGAGGAAAGATTTTACAATAGGCAAACACTGACTAAATCATTTATACATAATTGTAAAAATTAAGCACTTTTTTTATTACATTATTTTCATTGGAGTTCCTCTTTAAGCAGTTCCCTGGTGTCTAGTGGCCCCCGCTTGCACCCCTACACAGTTCCTTGGGGTCTAGTGCATTCCCCCTCCCCATATGGCTTTCCTTGTGATCTAAGTCTTTACCTCCAATATAGCTTGGTGGGTTAGAGTGGACCAAACATCACTTGAGGGTCAAACTAGAAGGCTCTGCAGGCCAGATTTGGCCCGCGGGCCGGAGTTTGAGCTGTATCATCTAGGCTAAGTGCATTGTTCTCCTACTCATCCCCGCCTGCTCCGTGCTGCTCTGTTTATGCCGAGCCATCGGCCCTCCTTACCCCTTCCATAGCAACAAACGCATTGCTACCCTGCAGGCTAGTGACGGGTCTGTACAGAACTCTGCCCCAAACAGTCGTCCAAGTGAACTAATCCCCAATCCCTGGGGAGGACAGTTCTCATACATGTGTACAAAGGGTTAGTCGTCATAGGCAATAATACCTACATGAACTTTTGTTGCATTTCTTCAAATCTTCTCCACGACTCACAACAGACCTCAACTCACTTGCTGCAAGATTTCTGTGACCCATCTAGCAAAACAGCACAAAGGACAAAGAGTAAAAATACTTCAAGTTGTAGTCTCCTGTGCATGCAGGAACCAGAGAGCGCCTTCCTGGAGACTGAGCACCTTTTCTACCGAGAGTTCCCACTAGTGATGGGGGTGTGCAGGGCCGGATTTACCATAAGGCACTGTAGGCACGTGCCTACAGGCACTTGATGATGGAAAGGCAGCTCACTCTCCTCCAGGGGGCGTAACTACAAATCACGGGCCTACAGCAAAACTTTGATGGTGCCCCCTAGATTTCACACCCTTTCCCTTGCCTACCCCTGGTGACCCTCACAGCCCATAGACCTCTCTCTTCAGTTGTCCTTTAACCTTTAAAAAAAAAAGTTACTCACCTACGAGGAGTTAAAGAGACAAATCTGGCTTGCGGAGCCATCAAATTTGGCCTGCAAGTGGTTTCCCCACTTAGCAGTGTATTTGGCCCACTGTAGACTAAAGGGGCCCATACACTCAGCTGCTTTTTGGCCGATCGATCAAAATCGATCGATCGCAAATCGATTGACCAATCGACCGATTTGTGGCTGATTTTGATTGATTTCAATCGATCTGGCAGGCTGAAAAATCTAGGTCGATCTGTTGACATTGCTTATTTTGCATTGGCCCTAATGGAAATCTGATGGCAAAAAAATGGCATCAGATCGATTTTCAATAGATTTCAAACTGAAATCTATTGGAAATCTGTTCCTAGTAAACAATGTTCCTAAACACATCAGATGGATCAGAAATCTATCTGATGATCTATCTGCTGCTAATCTAACGAGTGTATGGGCACCTTAAGGATGCTTCCAGGTTTATGCAAATGTATGTATATATTTATGCAAATATATGCAGCTTGAAATTGTACCAATCAATTTAAACCTGGGTGGGACTTGATTGGTCCATTTTCAAACTGCATAAAAAATTATACCAATTTGCATAAACTCAAATATTTGCATTGATCATCCCTACTCTAGACCACCAGGGAAGCTATATTGGAAGTGAAACCCTGGATCACCAGGGAAGCCATAAGGGGAGGGAGAAGGAGCACTAAATACCAGAAAACTGCACAGGGAAGGGAGGGAGGAGCCACTAGACACCAGGGAACTGTATGGGGAGGGAGGACCACTAAACACCAGGGGATTGTATAGGGGAGAGAGTTAGGACTACTAGGCACCAGGGGACTGTATAGAGGAGGGAGGGGGCCACTAGACAATGAGGTTGGCCCCCAACTTGGTCTCCATGTTTAACTGTGTCCCACTTTTATATTCTGAGTTTTACACCCCTGCCTAGGCAACCGTGTGGGGTGCAGTGTATGGGCAGCCAACAGATCTCTCTCTAATCAGGTTCAATTAGAGAGAGAGATTTGTCTCTTGGTCGATTCTGCCCATCATCGCTAAATGTAAAGCTACCTTTAGGCTGCTTTCAGAGTGGGACGTTACAGGCGCACGTTAGAGCAGCCTGTAACGCAGCCCAACTCACAGTAATGAAAAATCAATGGGCTGTTCACAGTGCCCACGTTGCGTTACAGTGTAACGCTGGACGTTCTGAGAGAGTGCAGCATGCTGTGCGTTATATGCCGTTTTAGCCGCGTTAGACTGCTTGCACATGCTCAGTTATGTTGGAGGAGGAGGGGAGAGTCCGCTAGTGCCCCTAGCCACATGGCTAATTAATATTCACTGCACTGTGTGACGTGCAGTGTTTACTTTCTGGAGCGGCCGCTCTGTGCGGCGATTGGCTGGCGGGACCACGTGATGCGGAGTGTTCCGATCACGTGGTCTCCGCAGTCCATAAAACAAAAAAGGCGCACCAAGAGCCGCATAACGCGGCTCTATGTAGCGTCCACCTTTAGCACCACCATGCGTTGCGTTAGGGGAATGTTATGCGACCTTAACGTCCCCTAAAACACAACGTCTTGGTGTAAAAGAGGCCTTAGGGTGCATATACACATCCAATTTTGCTTGGCCAATATTTAGCCAATTTTACCACTTCCATGTAGTAAATGGGCTAGCAGATTCTGAATAGTATGAACAGATTGTGTACGACAGGTCTCATACTACATGAAGGTGGTAAAATTGGTCAGTGATCGGCCAATCAAAGTTGGATGTGTGGTATGCACCCTTAAAGAGAATATGAAGTCTTGTAGAAATCATGTTTTTATTTAAAAAATGTGTTTAACATTACTGCCCTACCTAAACCGCCGCATCCCCGCCGCTGTAATCTAACTAAATCTCCCCCAACTCTCCAGGGGGGCAATCCGGGCAGCACTTCTGTGAGAGGCAGAGCTATGAGCTGCAGCTCTGCCTCTCAGCGTGTCTGTCAGCCCGGATCGCCGCCTCTCCCCCGCCCCTCTCAGTCTTACTTCACCGAGAGGGGTGGGGAGAGGCGGAGATCCACCGCTGATAGACGCGAATGGAGGCAGAGCTGCAGCCCAAAGCTCTGCCTCCAACAGCAGCAAAATCAACGACCAAGAAAGTTGTGGATTTTGCGGGGGAGAGGAAAGGGGGAGTTAGGGGGGATTTCGTTAGATTTCAGCGGCGGGGATGCGGCGGTTTAGGTAGGGCTAGCATGTTAAACACATTTTTAAAATAAAAACATGATTTTTAGGAGACTTCAGTGTCTCTTTAAAGCATATCCGAGGTGAAGACTGAACTGGGGGAGCAGACCTCATGCCCACCACTCCCCCCTGTTCACTTCAGTCCTCCTCTGTTCTCTCCTAAAAGCCAGCAAAGGCTGCTTCCGGGTCAGCAGCAGTGCACAAGCGTTAGGCCTGGCAGCACACATTATTGCGCACTATGAGTCAATGACTTGTGCCGCCGGGCCTAGTGCCTTCCAACCCGACAGCAGCTTCTGCTGGCATTTAGGAGAGAACAGAGGGGGGTAGAGGTGAATTGGGGGAGGGGGGGTAAGGCAGTGGGCATGTGGACTGCTTCAATGTTACCACTTCCATGCAGTATGAGGTTTTACCTACACAATCTGTTCATAGTATTCAGTCTGTTGACCCTCATACTACATGGAGGTGGAAAATTGGTAAATTATTTTCCAATTAAAACTGGATGTGTGTATGCACCCTAAAGCTACGTACACACATGCGTCTGACACAGCCGATAACAACGGTTTAAAATGACAATTATGTGTGTACAGAGGCTGCAGATCGTTATTGCTCGGGCATCGTTAAATATCCGTCCTGTAGGATTTTTAATGACCCCCGATGCCCGAGCACGACCACTCGCAATGTTTTTTACTAGCCCCGCCCACTAATTAAAGCCCTCCATCATCCGCCGATTGTCGTCCCTCTGCCCTCCTCCATAGCAACAGAGCACATAGCCGGCCTCAAGGCTAGGGGCGTGTCTGTACAACATCATTCCCCAAATTATTGTCCGAGGGATCGTTTCTTGATCTCTTATGGGCGACAATTCTTGCATGTGTATACGTAGCTTCAGTGTATTGAAGCCATAGCAGCCACCTTGTGGAATATGATCCAGCCCTACACACAACCAGCAATACTCCCCACCTCCCCTTCCCAAACGGCACCATATCGCTCAGCATCGCCCCATACAAAGACCTCAGGTATAATATCGCTCAGCATCGCCCCATACACAGACCTCAGGTATAATATCGCTCAGCATCGCCCCATACACAGAGCTCAGGTATAATATCGCTCAGCATCACCCCATACACAGACCTCAGGTATAATATCGCTCAGCATCGCCCCATACACAGACCTCAGGTATAATATCGCTCAGCATGGCCCCATACACAGACCTCAGGTATAATATCGCTCAGCATCGCCCCATACACAGACCTCAGGTATAATATCGCTCAGCATGGCCCCATACACAGACCTCAGGTATAATATCGCTCAGCATCGCCCCATACACAGAGCTCAGGTATAATATCGCTCAGCATCACCCCATACACAGACCTCAGGTATAATATCGCTCAGCATCGCCCCACACACAGACCTCGGGTATATCGCTCAGCATCGCCCCATACACAGACCTCAGGTATAATATAGCTCAGCATCGCCCCATACACAGAGCTCAGGTATAATATCGCTCAGCATCTCCCCATACACAGACCTCAGGTATAATATCGCTCAGCATCGCCCCCAAACACAGACCTCAGGTCTAATATCGCTCAGCATCGCCCCATACACAGACCTCAGGTATAATATCGCTCATTATCACCCCATACACAGACCTCAGGTATAATATCGCTCAGCATCACCCCATACACAGACCTCAGGTATAATATCGCTCAGCATCACCCCATACACAGACCTCAGGTATAATATCGCTCAGCATCGCCCCATACACAGACCTCAGGTATAATATAGCTCAGCATCGCCCCATACACAGACCTCAGGTATAATATCACGCAGCATCGCCCCATACACAGAGCTCAGGTATAATATCGCTCACCATCGCCCTATACACAGACCTCAGGTATAATATCGCTCAGCATCGCCTCATACACAGACCTCAGGTATAATATCACTCAGCATCGCCCCATACACAGAGCTCAGGTATACTATCGCTCAGCATCGCCCCATACACAGACCTCAGGTATAATATCGCTCAGCATCGCCCCCAAACACAGACCTCAGGTCTAATATCGCTCAGCATCGCCCCATACACAGACCTCAGGTATAATATCGCTCATTATCACCCCATACACAGACCTCAGGTATAATATCGCTCAGCATCACCCCATACACAGACCTCAGCTATAATATCGCTCAGCATCGCCCTATACACAGACCTCAGGTATAATATCGCTCACCATCGCCCCATACACAGACCTCAGGTATAATATCGCTCAGCATCTCCCCATACACAGACCTCAGGTATAATATTGCTCACCATCGCCCCATACACAGACCTCAGCTATAATATCGCTCAGCATCGCCCCATACATAGACCTCAGGTATAATATAGCTCAGCATCGCCCCATACACAGACCTCAGGCATAATATCGCTCAGCATCGCCCCATACACAGACCTCAGGTATAATATCACTCAGTATCACCCCATACACAGACCACAGGTATAATATCGCTCAGCGTCGCCCCATACACAGACCTCAGGTATAATATCGCTCAGTATCGCCCCATACACAGAGCTCAGGTATAATATCGCTCAGCATCGCACCACACACAGACCTCAGGTATAATATCGCTCAGCATCGCCTCATACACAGACCTCAGGTATAATATCACTCAGCGTCGCCCCATACACAGACCTCAGGTATAATATCGCTCAGCGTCGCCCCATACACAGACCTCAGGTATAATATCGCTCAGCATTGCCCCATACACAGACCTCAGGTATAATATCGCACAGCATCGCCCCATACTCAGAGCTCCGGTATAATATCGCTCAGCATCGCCTCATACACAGACCTCGGGTATAAAATCGCTCACCATTGCCCCATACACAGACCTCAGGTATAATATAGCTCAGCATCGCCCCCATACACAGACCTCAGGTATATCATCGCTCCATACACAGACCTCAGGTATAATATCACGCAGCATCGCCCCATACACAGACCTCAGGTATAATATGGCTCAGCATCTCCCCATACACAGACCTCAGGTATAATATCGCTCAGCATCGCCCCATACACAGTACTCAGGTATAATATCGCTCAGCATCGCCCCATACACAGACCTCAGGTATAATATCGCTCAGCATAGCCCCATACACAGACCTCAGGTATATTATAGCTCAGCATCGCCCCATACACAGACCTCAGGTATATTATAGCTCAGCCTCGCCCCATACACAGACCTCAGGTATATCATCGCTCAGCATCGCCCCATACACAGACCTCAGGTATAATATAGCTCAGCATCGCCCCATACACAGACCTCAGGTATAATATCACGCAGCATCGCCCCATACACAGACCTCAGGTATAATATCACGCAGCATCGCCCCATACACAGAGCTCAGGTATAATATCGCTCACCATCGCCCCATACACAGACCTCAGGTATAATATCGCTCAGCATCGCCCCATACACAGACCTCAGGTATAATATCGCTCAGCATCGCCCCATACACAGACCTCAGGCATAATATCGCTCAGCATCGCCCCATACACAGACCTCAGGTATAATATCGCTCAGCATCGCCCCATACACAGACCTCAGGTATAATATTGCTCAGTGTCGCCCCATACACAGACCTCAAGTATAATATCGCTCAGCGTCGCCCCATACACAGACCTCAGGTATATCATCGCTCAGCATCGCCCCATACACACACCTCAGGTATAATATCACTCAGCATCGCCCCATACACAGAGCTCAGGTATAATATCGCTCAGCATCTCCCCATACACAGACCTCAGGTATAATATCGCTCACCATCTCCCCATACACAGACCTCAGGTATAATATCGCTCAGCATCTCCCCATACACAGAGCTCAGGTATATCGCTCACCATCGCCCCATACACAGACCTCAGGTATAATATCGCTCAGCATCTCCCCATACACAGACCTCAGGTATAATATCGCTCACCATCGCCCCATACACAGAGCTCAGGTATAATACCGCTCAGCATCGCCCCATACACAGACCTCAGGTATAATATCGCTCAGCATCTCCCCATACACAGACCTCAGGTATAATATTGCTCACCATCGCCCCATACACAGACCTCAGATATAATATCGCTCAGCATCTCCCCATACACAGACCTCAGGTATAATATCGCTCAGCATCGCCCCATACATAGACCTCAGGTATAATATCGCTCAGCATCGCCCCATACATAGACCTCAGGTATAATATCGCTCAGCATCGCCCCATACATAGACCTCAGGTATAATATCAGGGCTGTGGAGTCGGTCCAAAAATCCACCGACTCCTCAGTTTAGGATTCCACCGACTCCTCGACTCCGACTCCTCTAATTTGCATATTACAATTTTGTTGATTAAAAGTATGTAACATGAAATTCGTCTCTTAACTGCCAACGCTTAGGACAACTGAAGTGAGAAGGATATGTAGACTACTATATTTATTCCCTTTAGACTAAAACTAGTCCTTGGTAAGAGTACTTGTAAAAGGTACAAACCGGAACAAAGCACATCTATCAGGCCCTAGGCAATGTAAGTGTGGGTACATGTAAGAATGATGTGCAGGTACTCTGCAGGGGAATGAGGAGATTCTTCCTCTATTACGCATTCTTCATGCACAATCTGAACAAGGTTTATGGGTGACAGACAACACCTCTGTGTTCAATGTGCATTGCATTCTCAGTGGATTCCCTGCAGCTCTGTGGGGAGTGCATATGTAGAGTATAGTACTACTGTGTAACAAGGTAAACCTGAGACAGATGAAATTAAAGTTTTATACATACCTGGGGCTTCCTCCAGCCGCCTTCAGGATAATCAGTCCCTCGTTGTCCTCCTCCACCACCTGGATCTTCTGCTATGAGTCCAGGTACTTGAGCCAGTCGGGCGTAGTGCGCATGCACACACTCCGCCGCCGGGAGTGTACTACACCTGCGCAGCACTATTGCGCAGGTGCAGAACGCTCCTGGCTGTGGGAGCGGCACGTGGCCGGACTGCTCTGACTGGCTGAATTACCAGGACTCATAGCAGAAGATCCAGGTGGTGGAGGACAGCGAGGGACTGATTAGCCTGAAGGGTGCTGGAGGAAGCCCCAGGTATGTATAAAACTTTACTTTTCATCCATCTCAGGTACCCTTTAATTTGTAGTCACCAAACCAAATTTTAACAACATATCAAATTATTTGATTTCATCAGCAAAGGGAGTGCATACATTTGCATAAATCAGCATCAGTGCAGAATTATCTCCATCTCATTGACCATCTCTATTAGTGACACAGCTACACATCGGGCTTTATTCTTACAGCATAGATGTTATTTAGTATATATAAGAGATTCCTGTGTACACATCATATATACAGTCACAATCAGATATGTATATCTGACCTTAAAAATACGGGGACTGCTTTATTGAAGCAGCACAAGTAACTAATTTTGATTGGTTTATTTCATTTTTGTGGACTAAGCACAGCTATTACTGTATGTATACTGTATATATACATTATTTTTAATGACTATTATCTGAGAAATAGAACATTTTATCATATTTTCTATTTTAATTACAGTTACAAATTCATTAGGAGTCGGAGTCGGAGTCAGTGCATTTTTTCCCGACTCCGACTCCAGGCACCCAAAATTGCCCGACTCCACGACTTCGACTCCACGACTCCGACTCCACAGCCCTGTATAATATCGCTCAGCATAGCCCCATACACAGACCTCAGGTATAATATCGCTCAGCATCGCCCCATACACAGAGCTCAGGTATAATATCGCTCAGCATCGCCTCATACACAGACCTCAGGTATAATATCGCTCAGCATCGTCCCATACACAGACCTCAGGTATAATATCGCTCTGCATCTCCCCATACACAGACCTCAGGTATAATATCGCTCAGCATCGCCCCATACACAGACCTCAGGTATAATATCGCTCACCATCGCCCCATACACAGACCTCAGGTATAATATCGCTCACCATCGCCCCATACACAGACCTCAGGTATAATATCGCTCACCATCGCCCCATACACAGACCTCAGGTATAATATCGCTCAGCATCTCCCCATACACAGAGCTCAGGTATAATATCGCTCACCATCGCCCCATACACAGACCTCAGGTATAATATCGCTCAGCATCTCCCCATATACAGACCTCAGGTATATCATCGCTCAGCATCGCCCCATACACAGACCTCAGGTATAATATCGCTCAGCATCGCCCCATACACAGACCTCAGGTATAATATCGCTCAGCATCGCCCCATACACAGACCTCAGGTATAATATCGCTCAGCATCGCCCTATACACAGACCTCAGGTATAATATCGCTCAGTATCGCACCATACACAGACCTCAGGTATAATATTGCTCAGTATCGCCCCATACACAGAGCTCAGGTATAATATCGCTCAGCATCGCCCCATACACAGACCTCAGGTATAATATCGCTCAGCATAGCCTCATACACAGACCTCAGGTATAATATAGCTCAACATCGCCCCATACACAGACCTCAGGTATAATATCGCTCAGCATCGCCCCATACACAGACCTCAGGTATAATATCGCTCAGCATCGCCCCATACACAGAGCTCAGTTATAATATCGCTCAGTATCACCCCATACACAGAGCTAGGGTATAATATCGCTCAGCATCACCCCATACACAGACATCAGGTATAATATCACTCAGCATCGCCCCATACACAGACCTCAGGTGAGATATCGCTTAGCATCGACCCATACACAGACCTCAGCTATAATATCGCTCAGCATCGCCCCATACACAGAGCTCAGGTATAATATCGCTCAGCATCGCCCCATACACAGAGCTCAGGTATAATATCGCTCAGCATCGCCCCATACACCGACCTCAGGTATAACGCTCAGCATCGCCCCATACACAGAGCTCAGGTATAATATAGCTCAGCATCGCCCCATACACCGACCTCAGGTATAATAACGCTCAGCATCGCCCCATACACAGAGCTCAGGTATAATATCACTCAGCATCGTCCCATACACAGAGCTCAGGTATAATATCGCTCAGTATCACCCCATACACAGACCTCAGGTATAATATCGCTCAGCATCGCCCCATACACAGACCTCAGGTATAATATCGCTCAGCATCGCCCCATACACAGACCTCAGGTATAATATCACTCAGCATCGCCCCATACACAGAGCTCAGGTATAATATCGCTCAGCATCGCCCCATACACAGAGCTCAGGTATAATATCGCTCAGCATCGCCCCATACACAGACCTCAGGTATAATATCGCTCAGCATCGCCCCACACACAGACCTCAGGTTATAGACACAGCAGAAGATCATACGGTAGTATGCCAGGTGAAAGGCCAAAGATTCAGGTCAGAAGGCCTCTGTTACACATGATATCCCCAGCATTGTTGCTAAGGGCTCATTCACATTACTGAACGCAAGCACAAATGCGATTTTGTGCATGTGTGGTCTGCAGTGTGATACAGCTGAACCAGTAAGGACTCTTTCACACTAGGAGCTGCACCGTGCGTTTTGACAGATCGCTCCTAGGCTGCGTTTAGAAAGTAACATCAAAGTCTATTTGACTTTCATGTTAACTTTCACATTAGACGAAGCATTCCAGAGCAAAAACGTAACATATCTGGGAGCTCCGTAACGTCCAGCCGCAGCGTTCTCCCGACCTCAGGTATAATATCGCTCACCATCGCCCTATACACAGACCTCAGGTATAATATCGCTCAGTATCTCCCCATACACAGACCTCAGCTATAATATCGCTCAGCATCGCCCCATACACAGACCTCAGGTATAATATCGCTCAGTATCGCCCCATACACAGACCTCAGGTATAATATCGCTCAGCATCGCCCCATACACAGACCTCAGGTATAATATCGCTCAGCATCGTCCCATACACAGACCTCAGGTATAATATCGCTCAGCATCGCCCTATACACAGACCTCAGGTATAATATCGCTCAGTATCTCCCCATACACAGACCTCAGGTATAATATCGCTCAGTATCGCCCCATACACAGACCTCAGGTATATTATTGCTCAGCATAAGCCCATACACAGACCTCAGGTATAATATCGCTCAGCATCGCCCCATACACAGACCTCAGGTATATCATCGCTCAGCATCGCCCCATACACAGACCTCAGGTATAATATTGCTCAGCATAAGCCCATACACAGACCTCAGGTATAATAACGCACAGCATCGCTCTATACACAGACCTCAGGTATAATATCGCTCAGCATCGCCCCATACACAGACCTCAGGTATAATATCGCTCAGCAAAGTCCCATACACAGACCTCAGGTATAATATCGCTCAGCATCGCCCCATACACAGACCTCAGGTATATCATCGCTCAGCATCGCCCCATACACAGAGCTCAGATATAATATCGCTCAGCATCGCCCCATACACAGACCTCAGGTATAATATCGCTCAGCATCGCCCCATACACAGACCTCAGGTATATCATCGCTCAGCATCGCCCCATACACAGAGCTCAGATATAATATCGCTCAGCATCGCCCCATACACAGACCTCAGGTATAATATCGCTCAGCATCGCCCCATACACACAGACCTCAGGTATAATATCACTCAGCATCGCCCCATACACAGACGTCAGGTAAAATATAGCTCAACATCGCCCCATACACAGACCTCAAGTATATCATCGCTCAGCATCGCCCCATACACAGACCTCGGGTATAATATCGCTCAGCATCGCCCAATACACAGAGCTCAGATATAATATCGCTCAGCATCGCCCCACACACAGACCTCAGGTATAATATCGCTCAGCATCGCCCCATACACAGACCTCAGGTATAATATAGCTCAACATCGCCCCATACACAGACCTCGGGTATAATATCGGTCAGCATCGCCCGATACACAGAGCTCAGGTATAATATCGCTCAGCATCGCCCCATACACAGAGCTCAGTTATAATATCGCTCAGTATCGCCCCATACACAGAGCTCAGGTATAATATCGCTCAGTATCACCCCATACACAGAGCTCAGGTATAATATCGCTCAGCATCGCCCCATACACAGACCTCAGGTATAATATCGCTCAGCATCCCCTCATACACAGAGCTCAGGTATAATATCACTCAGTATCACCCCATACACAGAGCTCAGGTATAATATCGCTCAGCATCGCCCCATACACAGACCTCAGGTATAATATCGCTCAGCATCGCCCCATACACAGACCTCAGGTATAATATCGCTCAGCATCGCCCGATACACAGAGCTCAGGTGTAATATAGCTCAGCATCGCCCCATACACAGACCTCGGGTATAATATCGCTCAGCATCGCCCAATACACAGAGCTCAGATATAATATCGCTCAGCATCGCCCCATACACAGACCTCAGGTATAATATCGCTCAGCATCGCCCCACACACAGACCTCAGGTATAATATCGCTCAGCATCGCCCCATACACAGACCTCAGGTATAATATAGCTCAACATCGCCCCATACACAGACCTCGGGTATAATATCGGTCAGCATCGCCCGATACACAGAGCTCAGGTATAATATCGCTCAGCATCGCCCCATACACAGAGCTCAGTTATAATATCGCTCAGTATCGCCCCATACACAGAGCTCAGGTATAATATCGCTCAGTATCACCCCATACACAGAGCTCAGGTATAATATCGCTCAGCATCGCCCCATACACAGACCTCAGGTATAATATCGCTCAGCATCCCCTCATACACAGAGCTCAGGTATAATATCACTCAGTATCACCCCATACACAGAGCTCAGGTATAATATCGCTCAGCATCGCCCCATACACAGACCTCAGGTATAATATCGCTCAGCATCGCCCCATACACAGACCTCAGGTATAATATCGCTCAGCATCGCCCGATACACAGACCTCAGGTATAATATCGCTCAGCATCGCCCCATACACAGACCTCAGGTATAATATCGCTCAGTATCGCCACATACACAGAGCTCAGGTATAATATCGCTCAGTATCGCCCCATACACAGAGCTCAGGTGTAATATCGCTCAGCATCGCCCCATACACAGACCTCAGGTATAATATAGCTCAACATCGCCCCATACACAGACCTCGGGTATAATATCGCTCAGCATCGCCCGATACACAGAGCTCAGGTATAATATCGCTCAGCATCGCCCCATACACAGAGCTCAGTTATAATATCGCTCAGTATCGCCCCATACACAGAGCTCAGGTATAATATCGCTCAGTATCACCCCATACACAGAGCTCAGATATAATATCGCTCAGCATCGCCCCACACACAGACCTCAGGTATAATATCGCTCAGCATTGCCCCATACACAGACCTCAGGTATAATATCGCTCAGCATCGCCCGATACACAGAGCTCAGATATAATATCGCTCAGCATCGCCCCACACACAGACCTCAGGTATAATATCGCTCAGCATCGCCCCATACACAGACCTCAGGTATAATATCGCTCAGCATCGCCCCATACACAGACCTCAGGTATAATATCGCTCAGCATCCCCTCATACACAGAGCTCAGGTATAATATCACTCAGTATCACCCCATACACAGAGCTCAGGTATAATATCGCTCAGCATCGCCCCATACACAGAGCTCAGGTATAATATCGCTCAGCATCCCCTCATACACAGAGCTCAGGTATAATATCACTCAGTAT
Organism: Hyperolius riggenbachi; assembly: GCF_040937935.1. Classification (NCBI taxonomy): domain Eukaryota; kingdom Metazoa; phylum Chordata; class Amphibia; order Anura; family Hyperoliidae; genus Hyperolius; species Hyperolius riggenbachi. The sequence goes on along the minus strand of NC_090657.1, from coordinate 40,919,309 downwards.
CACCCCATACACAGAGCTCAGGTATAATATCGCTCAGCATCGCCCCATACACAGACCTCAGGTATAATATCGCTCAGCATCGCCCCATACACAGACCTCAGGTATAATATCGCTCAGCATCGCCCGATACACAGAGCTCAGGTGTAATATAGCTCAGCATCGCCCCATACACAGACCTCGGGTATAATATCGCTCAGCATCGCCCAATACACAGAGCTCAGATATAATATCGCTCAGCATCGCCCCATACACAGACCTCAGGTATAATATCGCTCAGCATCGCCCCACACACAGACCTCAGGTATAATATCGCTCAGCATCGCCCCATACACAGACCTCAGGTATAATATAGCTCAACATCGCCCCATACACAGACCTCGGGTATAATATCGGTCAGCATCGCCCGATACACAGAGCTCAGGTATAATATCGCTCAGCATCGCCCCATACACAGAGCTCAGTTATAATATCGCTCAGTATCGCCCCATACACAGAGCTCAGGTATAATATCGCTCAGTATCACCCCATACACAGAGCTCAGGTATAATATCGCTCAGCATCGCCCCATACACAGACCTCAGGTATAATATCGCTCAGCATCCCCTCATACACAGAGCTCAGGTATAATATCACTCAGTATCACCCCATACACAGAGCTCAGGTATAATATCGCTCAGCATCGCCCCATACACAGACCTCAGGTATAATATCGCTCAGCATCGCCCCATACACAGACCTCAGGTATAATATCGCTCAGCATCGCCCGATACACAGACCTCAGGTATAATATCGCTCAGCATCGCCCCATACACAGACCTCAGGTATAATATCGCTCAGTATCGCCCCATACACAGAGCTCAGGTATAATATCGCTCAGTATCGCCCCATACACAGAGCTCAGGTGTAATATCGCTCAGCATCGCCCCATACACAGACCTCAGGTATAATATAGCTCAACATCGCCCCATACACAGACCTCGGGTATAATATCGCTCAGCATCGCCCGATACACAGAGCTCAGGTATAATATCGCTCAGCATCGCCCCATACACAGAGCTCAGTTATAATATCGCTCAGTATCGCCCCATACACAGAGCTCAGGTATAATATCGCTCAGTATCACCCCATACACAGAGCTCAGATATAATATCGCTCAGCATCGCCCCACACACAGACCTCAGGTATAATATCGCTCAGCATTGCCCCATACACAGACCTCAGGTATAATATCGCTCAGCATCGCCCGATACACAGAGCTCAGATATAATATCGCTCAGCATCGCCCCACACACAGACCTCAGGTATAATATCGCTCAGCATCGCCCCATACACAGACCTCAGGTATAATATCGCTCAGCATCGCCCCATACACAGACCTCAGGTATAATATCACTCAGCATCGCCCCATACACAGACCTCAGGTATAATATCGCTCAGCATCGCCCGATACACAGAGCTTAGGTATAATATCGCTCAGCATCGCCCCATACACAGAGCTCAGTTATAATATCGCTCAGTATCGCCCCATACACAGAGCTCATGTATAATATCGCTCAGTATCGCCCCATACACAGAGCTCAGGTATAATATCGCTCAGTATCGCCCCATACACAGACCTCAGGTATAATATCGCTCAGCATTGCCCCATACACAGACCTCAGGTATAATATCGCTCAGCATCGCCCCATACATAGACCGAATGCGCGAATGCGATTTTGTGCATGTGTGGTCTGCAGTGTGATACAGCTGAACCAGTAAGGACTCTTTCACACTAGGAGCTGCACCGTGCGTTTTGACGGATCGCTCCTAGGCTGCGTTTAGAAAGTAACATCAAAGTATATTTGACTTTCATGTTAACTTTCACATTAGACGAAGCATTCCAGAGCAAAAACGTAACATATCTGGGAGCTCCGTAACGTCCAGCCGCAGCGTTCTCCCGTCAAGTGAACTAGAACTACCGCCGCTAATCAGCGTCGCACCGCAACTTCCCGACGTCACGACGCAGGTCATAATGTGCGCATGAAACTGGTTCCTGCACACATTCTGTGATGTGAAAGAGCCCTAATGATTGCTAGAGTTCAGTGAAAGTAACAGACCAGAAGAGATGGAGGTGAGCCCAGAATTACACAGCCCTCCCATAAGCTGAAGTGGATTGTATTATCAGTGTAAGGATAGTCCAGCAGAATGATAAGTCCCCAGTAACAGCATAAAGGTAATGATTGTAAACCTAACTGCAGAAACAAGTGTTACATCCTTGCATAAAAGCTGTGCTTACCATTTATACAGCCTGACTATATATATATATGCTGTGCCTAGCATTAATCCTCTATTAATATATATTACAGTATAGTACGCAATGCTATGACATACATTACAGATAGCTCTGGCCGGGTGAGCTGAGGGCGCGAGGCATCTCTGCAGCACGCGAGGTGACAGGACACATGACCTCCGCGGGGACACACAGCACGTGAGGTGACCTGACACAGACCTCCGCCGAGGCATCTACAGCAGCACGTGAGGTGACCTGACACAGACCTCTGCGAGGACACACAGCACGCTCGAGCGAATGACAGCCGGAGGAGGTGGACGAGTCTCCGCTCCGCACAGCCGAGCCGACGACGAGGAGGAGAGTCCCGCCCACCTTCTGGAGGCATTACACGGAGCAACCAGGATCCAGGAGCCCGTATGTAAGCTGGCAGCAGTGTGTGCGGAGCTCCCTCTTGTGGCCGGTACTGTAATATGTCCATTGCACTTGTGTGTGGAGCTCCCCCGTGTGGCCGGAGCCGCTATAGAATGTCTTATTGCTGTACAGGAAATAGATGCTGTAGAAGCCAGTTCTATGGGAGGGCTGGGAGAACCTGTGTGTGTATATTAGTGGTCTGGGGAATGCCGTTGTCAGGCTGCTGGAAGGGACAGGGCTGCTGTATATAGTGCAGGTGGCTGCAGAGTGAGCTGCACGTGATCAATGGCGCTGCTGCTGCACATGGCAGGCTGCTAAGGGCCCTTTCACACCAGAGGACTTTTTCGGCGTTTTAACGCCACAGCTGAAGTTGGCGTTTTCCAAGGTAAAATGAAAGTCCATAGACTTTCATTTTACCTTTCACATCTAACTCGGCGTTTTGGAGCGTTACGTTTCAACGCTCCCAGGAGATTTTTTAAGGGCTGTTTACAGCCGAAGTTGGCTGTTGGCGTTTCAATGATAGTCAATGGAAAACGCCAACTTCAGCATTTTCAAAGCGTTTTCAAAGCGTTTTACAGCTGACTTGTTCACTTATTTTTATAGAAGAAAAAAAAAAGGACATTTTCATATGGGCTGTAGAACGCTTTGAAAACACTATGTATTGGCGTTAAGCAAAAGGCTGAGTTACAGCCTTTTCTACCGCAGCCTCTAGTGTGAAAGAGCCCTTAGCTAACCACAGTGCAATAGGGGGTTTACTCATCAGAGCAAGGTGACTGCTGGGTACATCAGTGACTGCAGGGTAGGCCTGTGTTGGTGGGGTGGGTCACTGCAGGGAAGAAGTACTGTCCACAGCAGGCTGCCTGTGCGAGTACATTTCAAATCGGCGCCGGTAGACTTGGGCGCAGGATCCAGCTGTTATATGTCTGGTCCTGCTTCTGCACAAGTCCGGGCCGATTTAATTACTATTCCCCCTCCAGGCCGCCATGGATAGTGGGGGAATGAAATAATTCGGCTTCCAGCGATTGCTGGAGGCCGAATTATCATGTTTTTAAGCAACCTCGGCTCCGTCTTCTGACGGATCTTTGATCCGAATCTATTTTGTGAGTCGAATCATTTGATTCATCAAAATGAGTGATTCGGATCGCAAAGGGGGCGGGGCCAGGAGCGACACTCCCCCTCTCAGCGGGCAGCGGGGTCCTGGAAGCAGAGCAGAGATGGATTGCTCTGTTGAAGGGGAGCCAGCCTTGCTGCAGGGACAGGTAGATGAGAGAGGGGACATGGGTGCCACTGCCAGATATGTGTAGAGCACACATACTGGCTATAATGTGCTGCTCATTATAGGCTGACTGTTCCGTAGTTGTGCAGTGAACAAATTGGAAACTTTTGGCTCAGCTTAGTAACTTTGCAGGCAGCAGGCTGGGCTAGGACAGGGCAGGCACTGTGATTGCAGGGCAATATGATCCTCCTGCACTGCTCTAAACAGCTGCACTTCACTTCTGGGAATGCTTTGGGGAATGCTTTCTTTCACTGTGCGACGTTTGCATTCAAAGTATACAGATGAACATATAGGTGAAATATATGTAAAGCATATGATTGCAGCATGTGGGTATGGTGTGCAAGCAAACATTTCTGCTCTCTGCTCGTCCCTCCTCCCTTCTCTGTTCACTCCCTGCCCGTCTCTGTCTATCTTCTCTCCTTCTCTGTGTGTCCACCCCCCTCCCCTTCTCTATCCACCGCAAGGAAAGACCTGTCCTGCTATTCATTTAACCCCCGAATGCTTCTGTAGTAAAATGATCCGAGATTCATCTTTTCAATGATCCGATTCGAATCATCCGGATCATTGAAAAGATCCGAACTTCGCATCTCTACAGCTCATACTGGTAATCTATCATATGGGAACATGATGTATCTGGCGCAGTGGCGGTGCAGCAAATGCAAGGTGAGATGCTGCCCATAGCAACCGCGTCTGTTATATCAGTCAGTGCCAGCCAGTGTAGAGATGCTGCTCATAGCAACCAGTCAGTTATATCAGTCAGTGCAGAGGAAAGCATGAAAGTGGAACTAGATTTTCAAAAGACATTTTTAACAATACAGTTGTTAATTTGTATAGAGTGTAACAGCAAAATAATTATAATTAACTGGGGAAACAATATCCTGCAGCTGAAGTGGAAATGGCAAGGCCAGGCCATGCAGACATGTTAGCCGGTCTTATGTGTGTGCGGAATTTGCAGGTATCTGGGGATGGCAGAGGTACAGTAACCAATTTAGCCAAATCTAGGTGGGTAACAAGTATATATGAGTTAAAGCACTTTGGGCAAGTGACTGGATGCTGCGAGTCACCCGCACTGCTAGAAGTGCGTCATAACGGTTGCCGCGGTAACTGGTAAACATCTGCAGATGGAAAAGCAGCGGTACTTGCAGAAGAGGTGGGCGTGTCTCCAGAGTGTCCCAAACTACACACACATTGCTGTATGCAGACCAGACAATAGCCCGCCTACTTGCTAAAGCCATCTCGCCTTGCAAAAATGGATCAGCAGTGCGCATCTCCGGCAACTCTCTGTACGGAGTGCTACCTTGTGGCCGTCAGTGAAGTGATCAGTCTATAAGGGCCCATTCACACCTAAGTGATTAGTTGGTAATTCCCGCTAACGCTTTTTAAACGGCTAGTGCTTTGTTAACCATCAGCAGTGTTCTCACTGCCACGATTGGCGCCAATTGCGGGCGTTTTTCTATTAGCGCCAATCGCAAACGTGTTACCTGCATCATTTTCGGGGCGATTCTAGAGCGATCACGGTACAGTGCTTGCTTATAAAGCGCTGACCGCGATTGCTCTGAAATTGCAGAAGTGTCCAGTAATTTTTAGACAGGCATCAGTCTACAAACGTGCTAATTTCCTGATCCTTAGTGCGCTAGCGCGATCCACGGTTCAAGCAGCCTAGTCCCCTAGCTGATGGGCCAGAAAAAGCTTCAGGTCTCCTTTACCGTCTCTCCCACCAATCAGTGAGAGTGTTTCTGTGCTTGTATCTCTCTCCCACCAATGAAAGGAGAGAGGCAGCCTAGCGAGCCCTCCCCCACAACGCTGACCCAGCCAACTTATTTTAGCGATGCAGCAGCCTGCAGGTCATTCATCTCCCTTGCTCTTGGTCTTCTCCCAGCCAGCAGGTAACCAGGACACATACACTGTCACCCAGGGCTGGCCCGCCCATGAGGCGGGGTGAAACTTTTGCCTCAGGCGGCACTTCTTTTGCCTCAGGCGGCACGCCGCAGGAAGTGACGTCAGTGGAGCGCACGCTGACCTGGAACGAGTAAGAGGTGAGTAATCCCCGCCCGTTGCCTCTTACACATAGCTGCAGCCAGCGACTTCAAAGCTGGAGGGGAGCGGAGGACGGGGGACCCAGGCGAGGGAGGGGGGTGGTCCGACCCCCCTCCCCGCCGCTAGACCCAATACCCCCTTCCTGCCCGCTATCCCCTCCAGCTCGGGCGGCCCCCCACACCCACGGCTTGGGGGGGGGGGCGATTTCTTTGAAAATTGCCTCAGGCGGCAAAAAGTCTAGGGCCGGGCCTGCTGTCACCTCCAGCTGGGGGAGAAACACAGCAGGAGATGGAGAGGTGATAAGCCCTTTCACTGTGTGTGCTGTGCGGCGGCTGCACCGCCAAAAACAGGCCTTCAGGGAATACAGCATTAGTGTACGGTACTCCCTGTCTGGCAATCGGCCAAGCAGGAAGTGGCATGCTTGCGGACTTCTGGTCTGACGCATGGCGACGCAGACAAGCGCAGTAATGTAGTTTTGGAGCCGCGTCAGATCAAGCGATACGCAGGTAATGTGAAGTTGCCTATAGACTTGAATTACCCTGCGTTAGTTAGCAGTGCAGCAAATTGCCCCTATGCACGGCGCCAGTGTGAAAGGCCTCTGAAGCAGAGCAGACGGCAGTGAGAGAAGGCTGTAAAATCCAGTTTGCGTCTGTCTATCTGATCCTATCCTTCCCAGTGCATTCCTCCCCCTCCTTCTACAGCTACAATAAGCAGCATATTTTAGTGCCCAGCAGCCATAAGTATACATATACATAATTGTCTTCCAGCATTCCAGTCTCTGGCTAGGTGCACACATAGCAGAAACACTAGCGTTGCGGAAAACACTGCGTTTTTGTCTATGGGCCACAGGAAAAACGCATATAACAAACGCATATGCATTTTATATTTTCAAAAATGCGTTTTTCATGCGTTTTTATATGCGTGTTTGTAATGCAAAATTGTTTTGCTATGTATTTCCTCTTCCTGTTATCTATTAATTTGCATAAAACGCAATTGTAAAACGCATGCAAAACGCATCTGAGGAAAAAAACGCTAAAGCAAACGCACCACAAAGGCACAAAAAAACAAAAACGCACACCCCAAAAATATGCACATGACATAAAACACAGCCTATCATGTTATGTTATGTGCGCTCCTCCCCTCCTATGTCTCCCCACTCCCTCCTCTACATAAGCACGTTACTGTGCACAGCTCTATGTACCCCTTGTATCATTCTGCACCTCATTACTCAATATTAAAGTGGATCTGAGATGAAAAACTAACTATAACAAGTAACTTGTCTATATATCTTACCTAAAGTTTAGATAGTTTACACAGCATATCTAGCTGCAAACAGCTTCAAAAGTTTATGATTATTTATTCCTGTGTTAGGCAGCCATGTTCTTATTGTCTTAGGGCCCGTTTCCACTTGTGCGGTGCGAATCGCCGCGGTAAATATTCGCATGCGGATGTGAATTTCGCATGCGGGTGTATGCGAATTTTCATGCGAATTTGCATGAAAATTCACATACCAAAGCCAATTTCGCATGGATGACGATGTATGCGAATTTAACCATGACAGTGCTGTTGTGCTTTTCCATTGTTTCGCATGAAAATTTGCATACCCAAACCTCATGCGAATTTCCTATTAAATACATTGTATGCAATTCGCATAGCGGTATGGGGTATGCGAATTCTGATGGCTCTGCCATGCAATTTTTTTCTGCACAGAAAAACGCAAAGGAATCCTGACAAGTGGAAACAGTCCCATTCACTTGTATTGCTATGCGAATTTGCATGCGAAAACCGCATGCGAATTCGCGATAGTGGAAATGGGCCCTTAAATATATTAGTGGCGATTCGCATGCATTCCACATGCAGGCGAATTCTGAGGGCTTTGCCGTGCAAAAAAATCCTGCACAGAAAAACGCTCAGGAAAACTGACAAGTGGAAACAGGCCCATCCACTTGTATTGGCTGTGCAAATCTGCATGCAGGAAACGCATGCAGATTCGCGATAGTGTAAACGGGCCCTTAGGCTGAGGGCTGGAGATGCTATCAGCTTCCCTGTGTGCAAATTCAGTCCCCTCTCCTCCTTCCCTCTGCCTCTGAAATCAATGGCTAGTAACCTCTTCCTCCTTTTGCCCAGACTGAGCTCCCATAAGCCCTTGCTACAGTGCCAAGGCACAAAAGGAGCTGTGGACGAGGCTTGTTTAGTTTATAGAGAATAAGAGTATTAAAACAAAGCAAAAAAAAGTATTTGGCTTGAGGAATGCCCTATAAACTATATGAAAGGAACAATTATGCAATGAGTAAGTTTATCTCGGATCCACTTTAAGGATGATCAATTATATGCAAATACTTATTATATTCAAATACTTCTGAAGTTATGCACATTTTCATGCAAATATATGCAGTTTGAAACTGGACCAATCAATTTAAACCCAGGTTTAAAATGATTGGTCAATTTTCAAACTGCATACAATTGCACAAAAATTGACAAACATTTGCATCAACTTGGAAACATTTGCATATCATTGATCATCCCTACTCACTATCTTTGCACATAAGCACAGCACAGAGCACTGTTTATGTTCACTAATACAGCATAGCCCCCAGTATCCGGCACCAGCGGGGATTGTCTGATGCTGGATACATGTGCTTGCCGGTTGCTTGAGCAACCAGCTATAAAAGCACAAACCTCCCCCCTGAAATACTTACTGAGCCTCGAGTGATGTCTGGCAGGCTCCTAACAGCTTTCTGGCGAGTCGGCAAGTTGCATGACCCACATTGGAAAACCACTAGGAGCACACAGGGAGGTACGGGGAGACGGCCAGACATCACCTGAGGTGTGGTAAGTATTTAAAATGCCTCCTAGGACATTGGGTAATTGTTTACGAGAAGTATTGCATTTAATCCTACCGGCTATACCTAGAATGTTGTTTTTTAAGTAAAGGTGACCATGCCCATAGTTTAGCCCCACTCACAGCTTTTAACCATTTCTGGGACGTGAGCCTCATGCAATAGTCACGTCCCTGCAGTTTGGGTGTTTGGGCGCGCGATCGTCATGTTGCCGGCACCGGGGGGGGGGGGGGGGGAAATTAACTGCAGGGAACATAAGTCCCCTGAGGCAATCCACTCTCGACCGTCGAGAATAATCACTGTTTTTTTTTGTTCAAAAACAGTGTTTATTCTTAAATAGAGCCGCTGCGCTTCCTCCTGCTCGCGATTTCCGCCCCTTACTGCCGTCGATCGTTACATTTATGAATGGGAACAAAGTGCTCATTCATTAATCTCCCCTCTAGGCCACTTCCTATAGCATGCTTATTGTACGCTATAGGAAGTACTGGGTGAGGACATCTTGTTGTCCAATAGTAAAATTACACCTACTGAGTTTAGGGAATAGGCGGAGCAGTGCTTTTCAGCGCTGCTAGATTTGGGCGCAGCCGGCGCCTCCATAAACTTCAATAGGAATCACTCCTATTGAAGTGCTCAGTGAGTAACGTCGACTCCGTCAGAAGACGGAGCCGAGGTTGCTTAAAAACATGATAATTCGGCCTCCAGCAATCGCTGGAAGCCGAATTATTTCATTCCCCCACTATCCATGGCGGCCTGGAGGGGGAAAAGTAATTAAATTGGCCCGGACTTGTGCAGAAGCAGGATCAGCTATATACTGCTGTATCCTGCGCCCAAGTCTACCGGCGCCGATTTCAAATGTACTCGGAATACAAACTTTTTAATATGAATGTCAAGAGGGCATATTCAATCATGGGCTAAAAATTAGTGATGGATGTAAAACTGAAAAAAAATGCACCTTTATTTCAAAATACAATATTTTCACTATACATCATACTAGTAATATAATTTTAACGTTGCAATAACCGGGACAAATGGGCAAATAAAATGTGTAAATTTTAATTACGGTAGCATGTATTATTTTAAAACTATAATAGCCCAAAAAAATGTTTTTCTTTTTTCTTATTAGTCCCGTTAAAAAGCATTTACAATAAAATAATTCTTAGCATATTGTACCACACAAAGAAAGCTTAATTGGTGGTAGATAAAACAAGGTATAGACAATTTTATTCTGATAAGTAGTGATAAAGTTATTGGGGAATAAAAGGGAGGAGCGCTGAAATGTGAAAATTCCTCTCCTCCATAAGGTGAAAAATACTTATGGGCTGAAATAGTTAAAGTGCGCTGCTGACTTCTGGTCGTTCAAAATTTTGGATGTCCAGATTTTTGGGGAATTTTGTCCGTAAGAAATTAAAAATCATGTTGGCAACCCTGGTGTATGGACAGGAATACAGCAAACTGGATTTAGAGCTCATCTACTCTATAGAAAACCTGGGATGGAATCAGTGAAGACTGAAGGTAGGAACACACTATGCAGAAACGTTAGCGTTGCGGAAAACACTGGCATTAAAGAGAACCAGAGACAAAGCACCCTCATGTATTTTATTACATTTATCAGTGGGAACATGACAGTAAACACCTACCCTGCTTTTAGTTTCATTGTTATCTGCTTAATTAGTCTATTAGCAACTGTGATAAGAATCCACCGACTATTCAGTCGAGGTTTGACCTGGAATCATTATAGCTGAGTCACTCTTCTGTGTAGTCTTTTCAAGCCCAAGCCTTCCCCCTCCTGGCTTAGATTTCCTGCTTTGCATACTGAGAGCTGTAATGACATAGGAGGGGCTGCTGCTCCTGAGAGAAAAGCTCTGTGGCTGTAATATGATCCCTGTGTGCTCTGTGTGCACTAGATTCTGATAATAACTGCAGTTTCATTCCTATGAGAGACACTTCCTACAGGCAGCTGTACATCATACCAAAATGAAAGCACATAGATGAAAGGCTGCATTTAGCCTAGATAGCAGCGTAGTCTCATATGGCCTAGACAGCACATCCAGAACAACTCATAACCCGGAAGGAGAAGGGATATGAGCCGGCGGCCATATTTGATTTTTCCTGGAGCAATAATGGATAAAAAACACTAAAAAAGGCAAACCAGAGCGGCAAAATTATCAGGTAGAGCATTTATTCTTTACAAGCTATCAACTGATATGTTTATTTTGTGTGAAACGTTCATCTCTGGTTCCCTTTAACGCACATAATGCAAGTCAATGGGATGCATAAAAAAACCACAATGATCACGTTCTGCAATATGCATTTTTGAAAATGCTGAACTTAACCTCCTGAGCGGTATGGACGAGCTCAGCTCGTCCATCACCGCCGGAGGCTGCCGCTCAGGCCCTGCTGGGCCGATTTTTATCAAATAAAGTGCAGCACACGCAGCCGGCACTTTGCCAGCCGCGTGTGCTGCCTGATCGCCGCCGCTCTGCGGCGATTCGCCGCGAGCAGCGGCGAAAGAGGGCCCCCCTAGCCGCCTGAGCCCTGCGCAGCCGGAACAAAAAGTTCCGGCCAGCGCTGAGGGCTGGATCGGAGGCGGCTGACGTCAGGACGTCGGCTGACGTCCATGACGTCACTCCGCTCGTTGCCATGGCGACGATCTAAGCAAAACAAGGAAGGCCGCTCATTGCGGCCTTCCTTGTTTATTATGGGCGCCGGAGGCGATCGGAAGAACGCCTCCGGAGCGCCCTCTAGTGGGCTTTCATGCAGCCAACTTTCAGTTGGCTGCATGAAATAGTTTTTTTTTTATTAAAAAAAAACCCTCCCGCAGCCTCCCTGGCGATCTCAATAGAACGCCGGGGAGGTTAATGCATATTTTTCCAAAGCGCATCTAAAATGCAC